>NC_053430.1:58887033-59187033 GCF_007990345.1 Gossypium hirsutum | reverse complement strand
ATCGATAGAGGGTCCAATTTGATATTTAGGACTAAATTGAAAAAGTTGTAAAATATGTGTTCTAGTTCACAAAGGTACTAAGTACTTGTGAGTAATGGGTTTTTAAAGTGGAGGTCCTTGGATAGTAATTAGACCATTATACTAGTTTGGAAAAAAATACCTAAAGGAAGATAAAACACCATAGTTTTTAATTAAGGGCATTTTGGTCATTTAGTTATTAAAATGAATTAAAAACAAAATTAAAAGCCAATTTTTGTCCATCTTCAACCCTTGGCCGAATTTCACATGAGGAAGACATAGCTAGGGTTTTTCAAGCTTCCAAGCTCAATTGTAAGTCCGTTTTAGCCTCATTTTTAATGTTCTTTACGTTTTTGGAGTCTCGGTAACTTGATTAAGCTTATTCTAGCAATAATTTAACCTAGGGTTTATATTTGGAAAAATACCCATAGGTGAAATGTGTTTATTTTGATGTTTTATGGTAGAATTTGAAGCTTAAAATTGTGTTAAACAACTTTTGCTAAGCGATTTTACATGAAAACGAGTAAAATGACATAATTGGTAAAAATACCTAATGTTCATAAGTACATGTTAGAGTGAGAATTTGATATTGCCATAGAACGGAAAAATGATCAATGTGTCATAAAACATAAGAAAATAGGTTGAAGTTTAATTTCTGAGCCTTGGGGAAAAAGTGTAAATATGTAAAAGTTTAGGGGCAAAAATGTAATTTTGCCAAAGTTTGAGTCAAGGACTGTTTTAGTAAATGTGAGTATTAAATAAGCTAAATTTTTTTATTATAGAGCAAGAAGAACAAAATTCGAAGTTAGACCGGGGAAAGAAAAAGATAGTGGACTAAATCGATATAGTTGATCGTATTTTGTTTCGAGGTAAGTTTGCGGTAAATAAATGCAATGTTCTATTATTTTATGTTAATGTTGTTAATTTCCAGCATGTTTATATTTATTTTATGAAATTATTCAAATAATACTCAAGCATGAATTGACAGAGAAGTAATTTCAGAAAGTCCCGGTTGAACCTTAAGAATGTGTAGGATACAAATGTCATGACATTAGGGTTTAAGGATACCATGTAAGACCATGCCAAGGCATGGCAATTGGTAAGGTTTCTAAGGCAAGGAAATCATGTAAGACCAAGTCAAGACATGGCATTGATAAGTTACCATAAGGCAAAGGTCCCATGTAAGACTATGCCAAGGCATGGCATTGGTGAGTTCATAAGGCAAGGATACCATGTAAGACCATGTTAAGACAAGTTCATGCTAGAAGAGAAATGGTAAGTATATAATGTTCATGTATGCTTGATAAGGAAAAAGGTAAGTAAAATGTATTAATAAATTTGATTAAGTAAGTAAGTAAGTGAAGAAGTTTAAAATATGTCTATGACAATTAATGAAGTTGCATTAAGTAGTATCATTATGAATGTTGTTATTTATGTGCATGCAAACTTACTAATCTTAATGCTTACCCCCTTTATTTTCCTTCTTTTTATAGTTTTTTCAAGCCAACTCAAGGATCGTAAAGTACGTCGGAGGTCCGGGCACACACTATCACAAGGATTATTTTGGTATAACTAGACGTTTTATTTTGAGTATGGCATGTATAGCATCGTAGCCATTTTGTGTGTATGATCTTATGATATGGCTGATGAATGGTATGTAAATGCTTGATAATGATTAGCTGTTGGAATGGCTAATCAAGGACATGTTTGGTGTTATGTATGCCTAAATGCTAGTTATTCCATGCAAATCATGAAAAAGGTGAAATTAGCTTTAAAATAGTATCAGATAGCAATAATGACGTGAATTTGGAAAATCACTAAAAATAGTAGAAATGAATTTAGATAGTGAATGAGATATAGAATTAAATCTTATTGAATCTGTATTCATATTAAAGAAATAGAGTAAATAAAGGAGTTGTATTTTATGAGATATTTAAATTTTGGTGAGACAGGTTCAAAGTGATTTCTGAATTAGAAATTCACTAAAAATTGTACAAAAATAACTAGGAGTTATAATTTACATGTATAGATTCTTTATTGAGTCTATTTTTATGAGAAATAAACGACATAGCCCTTTGAATTCTTTATGGAGAGAAAATTGATTCGTAGTGAACAGAAGTCAGAGCAGCCAAACACTGAAATAGGGAAAATTTTAACTTATACACTGTACTTATTGGCTAGACCAAAAATTTTGAAAAAAATTTAGTAAGAGGATATATGAGTCTAGTTTCAAATAAAATTTATGGATTTGGATTTTGAGTTTTGTAACTCGAGTTATGATTTATTTAGTGACTATGATGTAGATGGACAATTTATTTATGAAAGATGAAATAAATTGTTTTCATTTGTTTAAGTGATCGGAAAATTTTTATTGATTCCGGTTTGTTCCCGAACCATTTCAATTTCATGTTTTAGGGTCTCGAGGACCCTTTTTACGGACATATTGAATGAATGAAACTAAATTAATTTTAAAAGTAAATTTTTATTCCCCGAATTAGTAAGCTAAGTCGGGTAATGCCTCGTGCTAGACTCTGACGACGGTCTCGGGTAAGGGGTGTTGCACGTAGCCAGCCCGATCATCATGGTCTTAAGTTCTCTATCATTTTATACAGCCCGACAGTTTACTAGTTCAACCTCTGGTCATTATTAAAATTTAGAGCCTCAATTAGCTTTTTTTCAATAATTCACGATATAAATCTCGGATCTCATTCCGATTAACAAAAACTAGCATTTTAATAAATTCAACAATCCCAAAGATACTTAATCCCATAAGTCTGATGAGCGGAAATTCAGTACTTACAGACATGATTTGTAGATTCATCAATATGACATCTTTCTCTTTCAAAGATAGGAATAATTCTGATATGAAATCTATAGTAATCTCATTCTCAGAGATCATACCATAACTATCTTATCATCCTTTAACAATTCAAGTCAACTACACTATCTCAACTTAAGTCTTTCTATGACAACAGATACTTTAAGCTATCACACTGCCCTTCTTGTCTTAAAACACATCACTAAAAATTGAGAAGCCTTTGCTCAATGCAGACTAACCTAGTTCAAAGGCTTCGGTTAACAATATTATCGTATATTCAAATCGTTACCAACATGTAGTAGACCATTCAACTTTCACAAGATGAAAACTTTATCATTCAAAGAAACTTTAAATCATATCAAAGTCTTCTAAGATATATAAACTTTCATTCAGACTATCTGTTTTTTCCCGGAGAGATAAAATCTTATTCTCAAACTTGGGAAAAATTTCAAACATAAATATCCCATTAAATCTTTCAAACAATAACCCATACAAAATGAACAACCAAATCGGTCTTAATTATTACTTGATAAAGTTTCAGGTAATCCTTCCTTTTAGTTGACAAAATGACTTAATATGTAATCATGCAAAATTCACTCATCATACTAATCAAAGTTCATTTCAATTACATTAGCTCAAGGTAGTATAAATGTTCTTAATTGAAGGCATTAACTTGATTAACTTTCTTGAGAAAAGAAATCCATCATACAAGCTGATACTAGCAATTTCACCACTTATGCCTTTGCCGATGTCAAATCCTTCATGAAGATTTAGAGAAATCCAGATACTAGAATTACCACATTACTATGATCAAACCAGAAGCATAGTCACATTTGACATGATTATCACAACTGAAGAACACACTGTAGATATGAGCCGTGATTGATAAATTTTGGAATATAGATAAAAAGAAAACCAGGATTAAGAAGTCCAATATAGAGAAATTCAAGATAAAGAAATCCAAGATATAATATCATAATGAAAGACCTAGAACAAAGCTCATAAGAAAATATGGAAGATTTCGATAATTTCCCAGAGGAAAGAAGTCCAAAAGAATACATCATTCAAGCCAACTAGAATTAAATGCAATAAGGATAATGTACCTTCCCATATATATATATTGAACAGAGCATCCATTAGAAGGAACAGAATCATAACATTTGGTACATTATCTCATAAAATCCCAACAGAGGGAACGTAATAGAATGCCAGATGAACAATAGAGCAATAAAGATCATATACCAGCCAAACTATCAATACTTTTGTCTTATTCCAAGATTAGAAAACATTTTCGCATGATAACAATTTATCTAAAAATAGATAGCTATAGTAATACTTTCGAGAGTAACTAAACTCATAGGGTACCTCAAGAGAGACAGTCATAATCTGCTTACTATAATTACTACATTCAAATATCTTACATTTCAAGATTTATTCCTCTAACTATTTCTGTTATTACAAATCCGACATTATGATTTTCATTGAAGAAGATCGGTTCTGAAGAAATTCCAGTTAATACGTTTCTTGAAATCGCACTTTACTAGCTCCGTCTTTACTTATCAATCCAATTAATCTCTGATCATAGTTATAATCATTCTACACCTAAGCTCTTTGCTCTCATACTTGTGAGCTTATTCAACACTGATCTTATAAAATCCTTTACAAAACACCACTCTGGTAAGGGGGTGGGGTCGTAAGGTCCCTAGCTCGACTCTCACACACATATACATATAACACCATTTCATCATCATAGTAACATTTTCACAAACACATCATTCACTTCTGGTAAATTATTATTCACACCTGTATGGCATGAACCTTCCAATTATCTTATTTAAACCAGTGCATTTATAAATGCATTCTATGGATTCTGAATAACTTTACTTATCCCATTCACTCAATCAAACAAGTCATGCACATAACATCTTATGAGGGCCAAACAAACATAGATAAGTATGTCACAATTAAAACTTTTATCTTGCACATCATCCTACACAGATCATTACCATCATGTAACTCAATTCAATTAATTTTCGCACATTTACTTAAACTGTACGAGTTTTCCCATTATAATTATCCAAACAAGTACACACAAACATTTATTCCATTAATAAGGTTGGTGGGTTACCCAAATATATACATTCACTAGAGCAAATCAATCATATATATCATAGAACTATCAACTAAACATAGATAAGCTTATTATAGTATATTCCTTTATCTCATTTAAAAATATCATTGCAATCCATCAACATTCAATGTTCAATCAGGACAATGACATTTTATCCATGTCATGTTATTATGAACCTTTTATTCATACCTTCATGAATTTCTATTTGTCACATTCACTTAGTCAAGTAAATCAAGTGCACAACATCATATGAATATCAAACAAGCATAGGTACTCATCACAACATGAACATTCATCTCACATGTTATCACATACATATCATGAACTTTTATTCATACTTTTCTGAGTTTAGGCTAATCATAATTGTACTTTACCCGAATATCTTAGCTTCACATTGAAAATGGCTGGTATAGCTTAGTTGGAGAGCATCTTTGTCCAAAAAGGATGGTTCCCATTCGCATCGGGAGACATCACACTATCACAGATTTTTAGGAAATATAGCTAGACTCTCAGACATGCTAGGTTACTCTGAGAATCGACTAAAGCATAGCTCTGATACCACTAAATGTAACACCCCTTATAACCAGAGCTATCTGGCACGCATAGTAGCCTGTACTTAGTACTACACATGCGACCAATAATCCGGTACACATAGTAGCTTGTACTTAGTACTACACACATGACCTAAGCATCTTATACACGTAGTAGCTTGCCCTTAGTTCTACACACGTGATCGAAGTTGTCAGCTACGAATAATAGCCTGCACTTAGTACTACACATGCAACCTAACTATTTGGTACACTTAGTGGCCTACACTTAGTACTACACACGTGACCTACAACCATCTTAAACACATAGTAGCCTACACATAGTACTACACATGTGTTCTCACAATGGATCATTCGTATCATTTCTATTCTGAAGGTTCAACTGGGAAATTCCTCACTTTTCAACAGTTAACAAATTCATTCATAGTCTATTTCGATTCGTAATTTACATCAAATAATTCATTCATAGTCTATTTCAATTCGTAATTTACATCAAATGATCATTCTATAGGTAGCGACATCTCATATAATAATGAAATATAATAACATAAAAAGAATCAATATATTATTTACATACAAACTTACCTCGAATGCGAGCACGGCTGTATATTTCGATTTAGTCCATAATCTCATTCATTTCCAATCTATGCTCGAATCTCATTTTCCTTGACTATAATATCACATTTAGCTTACTAATTAGTCACATTATTCATATGGGTCCAAAAATCATATTTTTACAAATTTACATTTTGACCCCTAAACTTTCACAAATTTACACTTTTGCCCCACCGCTCGTAAAATGATTTTTATCTAATTTCCTTGCATTTTAAGCCTAGCCAAATCATTTTCATAACTATAGAAACCCCTAATTTCCACTAAATCACACTTTTATGACAAATTTTGTAACTTTTGCAAAACGGTCCTTTTTGACAATTTCACCGAAAATCACTTAGTAAAAGTCATTTATTACACACCGAGCATTCATTTTCTACCATTATACATCAAAACACATGCATGTCATCCATTGGTAAATTTTTAAACACAAACCCAAGCTCGAAATAGGGGTAAAAATGAGTAGATCTTGTTACGAGGATTTTAAAAACATAAAAAAATTAAAAACGGGGGTAGAATTGACTTACAGTCGAGCTTGGAAGCTTGAAAAACCCTAGCTATGCCTTCTCCATGCAAGTTTCGGCCATGGGGCAGAAGATGGATAAAAATTGGCTTTTAATTTTGTTTTTAATTCATTTTAATTACTAGATTACGAAAATGCCCCTAACTTAAAAATATTCAATTTCACCCATTTCATGTTCATTTTTGTCCAAAAAGTTATCCAATGGTCTAATTACCATTTAAGGGCCTCCATTTTAAAATTTCATAACAATTTGACACCTCTAACATGTAGAACTCAACTTTTGCACTTTTTATAGTTTAGTCCTTTTGACGAAATTGAGTACCCAAACATCAAAATTTTCGAACAAAATTTTCATGAAATCAGCCTGTGAAATTGTAGACCATAAAAATATAATAAAAACAAATTTTACTGTGTTGGATTTGTGGTCCCAAAACCACAGTTCCAATTAGGACCTAATTCAGGATGTTACACCCAACCCGTGTAACTTACTGACTCTGGTCGCATGGTCAAGCCACACGCCCGTGTGCTAGTCCGTGTACCCTTCGAAGTATCCTCACATGCCTGTGTGTAATAGCTCATTTTTAGTCAAATCAGAATAGTGGTTTTGGGACCACAAATTTGAAGTCAAAATAATTATTTTATTATTATGTTAATGTTTACAGTATGATTAAATGATTGTGTGAAAATTTCATTAAGAAATTTCATTGTTTGAATGGTCAATGTGATAAAAAGGACAAAATCGCGTATAGTGCAAAAGTGGTGTTCTAATAGCTCAAGTGTCTAATAGCTATAGAAATTTAAAATGGAGGTCCTTATGTGGTAAATAGCCCATTAATTAGATAGTGGATGTCAAAGGTTTGGCATTATTGAAATTTTGAAATAGTAATAAGGTTAATTTTGGTATTTAGCAAATAAGGTTAATTAAAAAAAAACAAGAATACAAATTTGGTTCATTCATGTAATGCCCCCACGCCCGAGACCATCACCGGAGTCGAGCTTGAGGGGTTACCAAACATAATTTATCAATTTAAGAACTTCAAATCATTTGTTACTACATTCACAGCTTTCTAGCTCCTCGTGTCACAGTTACAAGAAAAATCATATCTTGAGTTACGAAACTCGAAATCAAGATCCGTAAATTATCCCTGAATCTAGACTCATATATATATTTACTAATTTTTTCTAGAATTTTTTTATTGGGCCAATTAGTACATTTTATTAATTAAAGTATCCCCTATTTCAGGGTTCGACTGCTCTGACCTTTATGTATTACGAATCAGATATATCTCTATAAAAAATTTCAATGACTATGAGGTTTGTTTCTATTAAAACTAGACTCAACAAAGAATCTGTACATATAAATAAAAACTTCTAATTATTTTAGTAAAATTTATTATGAATTTTGTAAAGTCAAAACAGGGGATCCAGAAATCACTCTGGCCCTGTTTCGTAAAAGTTTAAATATCTCATAAAATATAATTTATATTCCTGTTTTGTTCAATCCATATGAAAATAGACTCATTAAGATTAAATTTCATAACTTACTCATCATTTAGTTCCATTTATACTATTTTTAGGGATTTTTCAAATTCATGTCATTGCTGCAGCAATATTCTGTTTTAAGGCAAGTTTCATCTTTCCATGAATTTTTATGAACTAGATAACCTATTAAACTTCCATGATATCAAACATGATCTAAATTAGCCATCACCATGACTTATCAATATCAAACATTTTCTCAACCAAACATGGCCATATCATAAAATTATTTACACAAAATAAGTATATTGCTATACATGCCATACTTAAGTAGTTGTACAAGCCATTTACCAAGATAAAAGTCCTTTGGATAGTGTGATCGAACTTTCGACCTGTCCCGATTCCTGAGCTGGCTTGTTCAAAACTACAGTGAATGAAAAGGAAGGACTAAGCATAAATGCTTAGTAAGTTCATATGTAAATAACAAGTAACATAACAATACAAATATACCAAACAACTTTAGCATGGTACCACCAAAACATATATCACATCTCTAAACATCATTCATCATCTTACCACCTTATCGTTGTTGTATCTATTTTCAGCCCGAGGGTTAAGAACATACCTGTCCAAAGTGTCCATTTCACAACACTTACCCAAAACGTCACTTATATCTTAAGTGCTCTTCCATTAAACTAGAAATTTCACCCGTTGAACACATCGGAATATAACTCGAATACATGGATAATTTGCACATAAGTGCCACATATGTAATCAAGAAATCATGTAACCCGCCCCTAAGTGAACTCGGACTCAACTCAACGAGCTCGGGCGTTGCATCCATAAATGAACTTGGACACAACTCAACGAGTTCGGACATTTGCATCCATAAGTGAACTCGGACTCAACTCAACGAGTTCGGATGCTCAACCATCCTAGTGACATGTCACTTGTATCCTAATCTATTCCTAAGGTTCAAACGGGCTCTTTTTTCCTCGATCTCACATTTGCCGTCTTCCATGGAATATCGAAACCGATACTCGGTAGCAATTCATATTTATCAAGTAGTAAACATAATTTGCATATTACTCAACATTAACCACAAAGCATAATATTTCATGATTAAAAATCAACATATCATATAATTAACATTAATAACTTAAAAATAACATTTATGCTACATTATTTACACATGAACTTACCTTGGTACCAAAATATAAAGATTTTGCAATTTAGTCCACAATCTTTTCTTTTCCTCGATCACGACTTGAATCTCGTTTTTCTTGATCTATAATACCAAATTAATCTTATTTAATACATATATTCATCAAAACAGCATTTAATACGAACTTTAAAAAAATTACAATTTTGCCCCTAAACTTTTGCATAATTACACTTTTGCCCCTAGGCTCGGGAATTAAACTTTATTCCTTATTCTTATGTTTTATAACATGCTGATCACTTTTCCCTTTTATGGCAACATCAAATTCTCTCTCTAACATATACTTGTGACTACTAGGTATTTTTACCGATTAAGCCCTTTTACTCGTTTTCACTAAAAACCGAGCAGCACAAGTTGTCTAACATAATTTAAAACCCCATATTCTATCATAAAACATCAAAATACACAAATTTCACCTACGGGTATTTTTCCAAATATAAATCCTAGGTTGAATTATTGCTAGCATAAGCTTAATCGAGATTTCGGGATTCCAAAAATGTAAATAACATTAAAAACGGGGCTTGGAATCACTTACTATGGAGCTTGGAAGCTTGAAACAAACCCTAGCTATGGAGAACCCTTGAAATTTCGGCCTAATGAAGAAGATGGACAAAAATTGGCTTTTAATTTTGTTTTTAATTCATTTTATTAACTAAATGACCAAAATACCCTTACTACTAAACTTTCCAAAAATTCCTTCCATGTCCTAATTTTGTCCATGAACTTAAAATTGGTCAAATTGCTATTTAAGACCTCCTCATTAATATTCCAAAACAATTTCATACTAAAAACTTCTAGAATGCAAGTTTTGCAACTTATTCGATTTAGTCCCTACTTTCAATTTAAGCACTTTAGGCATAGAATTTCATCACGAAATTTTCACACAATCATGTAATCATATCATAAACATCAAAATCATTTTAAAATAATTATTTCTATCTCGGATTTGTGGTCACAAAACCACTATTCCGATTAAGCCCTAATTTAGGATATTACAACTCTCCCCCCCTTTTAAGGATTTTCGTCCTCGAAAATCTTACCGGTAAATAGGTGTGGGTATTGGTTTCTCATAGTTTCTTCAGGTTCCCATGTAGTCTCTTCTACCTCATGCTTTTGCCACAACACTTTCACAAGTGCAACACTTTTATTTCTTAGTTGTTTGACTTCTCGAGCTAAAATCTTAATCGGTTCTTCTTCATAAGTCATATCCAGTCGCAGTTCAATTTCTGTCGGTGAAATTATATGTGAAGGATCCGAACAATACCGATGTAACATAGATACGTGAAACACATCATGAATCTTCTCTAATTCGGGTGGTAACTGTAGCCGATATGCTACTGGTCCAACTTTTTCAATTATTTCATACGGTCCAATAAAACGCGGACTTAACTTGCCCTTTCGTCCAAATCTAAGGACTTTCTTCCATGGAGACACTTTCAAAAATACCTTATCACCAACTTGAAACTCCATTTCCTTTCATTTCAAATCCGCATAAGATTTCTGTCTATCTGAAGCAGCTTTCAAACAATCTCGAATCACTTTCACCTTTTCTTCGGTTTCTTTTATTAAATCAACTCCATAAATTTGATTTTCCTTGAGTTCAGTCCAATACAATGGCGTCCGAAATTTACGACCATATAATGCTTCATAAGGTGCCATCTTCAAACTTGTCTGATAACTATTATTATAAGCAAATTCTACCAACGGTAAATACTTTTCCCAACTACCTTGAAATTCCAATACACAACATCTGAGCATGTCTTCAAGAATCTGAATTACTCTCTCTGATTGTCCATTAGTTTGTGGATGAAAGGCAGTGCTGAAATTTAACTTTGTACCTAATGCTTCTTGCAACTTTTGCCAAAACCGTGAGGTAAACCTCGGATCTCTATCCGAAATGATTGACAAAGGTATCCCATGAAGTCTAACAATCTCTCGGATATACAATTCAGCCAACTTATTAAGAGAATAATCTGTACGTACCGGAATAAAATGAGTCGATTTAGTCAGTCTGTCAACTATTGCCCAGATGGCATTTTTCTTCCCTGGAGTTAACGGCAACCCTGATATAAAATCCATAGTAATCCGATCCCATTTTCATTCAGGAACCATAATAGGCTGGAGTAATCCCGAAGGTACTTGGTGTTGAGCTTTCACTTGTTGACAAACTAAGCACTTTGATACAAACTCGGAAATATCTCTTTTCATTCCACTCCACTAGTACACTTTCTTCAAGTCATTATACATCTTCGTACTGCCCGGATGAACCGCTAAACAACCATTATGTGCTTCATGCAAAATCTTTTGAATCAACTCATCATTTTTCGGTACACAAATCTGATTTTTAAACACCAAACAACCATAGAACCGATTCTGAAATCTGATCCCGTATCAGCTTCACACTATTTTCTTTTGGCTAGCAAATCTTGATCATTTTTTTTGAGCTTCAGAAATCTCTTGTAGAAACATCGGTCTTGGTCTTAACTCTGCTAGAATCGAACCGTCATCTGAAATTTTCAACTGAGTGTTCATAACTCTCAAAGCAAACAACAACTTTCTGCTTAAAGCATCGGCAACCACATTCGCTTTTCCCGGATGATAATTGATAACAAGCTCGTAATCTTTCAATAACCCCAACCATCTTCGCTGTCTCAAATTCAAGTCTTTTTGTGACATCAAGTATTTAAGACTTTTGTGATCGGTATATACTCGGCACTTTTCACCATACAAATAATGTCGCCAAATCTTCAAAGCAAATACCACCGCAGCTAATTCCAAATCGTGAGTAGGATAATTCTTCTCATGAGGTTTTAACTACCTCGAAGCATAAGCCACCACTTTTCCTTCTTGCATCAGTACACACCCCAAACCATTTAGAGAAGCATCACTATACACCACAAATTCTTTACCTGATTCGGGATGTATCAACACTGGTGCTTCAGTTAATAACTTTTTCAATTCTTCGAAACTCTATTGACATTCTTCCGTCCATTCAAATTTAACATCCTTTCAGAGTAGTCTAGTCATAGGAGCAGCAATTATAGAAAATTCATTTACAAACCGCCGATAATACCCAGCTAGCCCCAAGAAACTTCTAACTTCAGTTATGTTTTTCGATGGTTTCCAATCAACAATGGCTGAAATTTTACTAGGATCAACCCGTAGACCATCACCTGAAACAATATGACCCAAAAATCCAACTTCCCGGATCCAAAATTCACTTTTACTAAACTTAGCATACAACTGCTTATCTCTCAAATTTTGCAAAACTATCCCCAACTGCTCAGCATGCTCTGTCTCATCTTTTGAATAAATTAAAATATCATCTATAAACACCACAACAAATCTGTCCAAGTATGGCCGAAATATGCGATTCATTAAATCCATAAACACAGCAGGAGCATTTGTCAACCCGAATGGCATAACTAAAAATTCATGATGACCGTACCTTGTTCTAAAAGCAGTTTTAGGCACATCAGACTCTTTTACTTGCAGCTGATAATACCCAGATCTCAAGTCAATCTTTGAAAACCATGTCGCTCCTTTTAGCTGATCAAACAAATCATCAATTCTCGGCAACGGATACTTGTTTTTGATTGTCACCTTGTTTAACTGCCGATAATCAACACATAATCTCATAGAACCATCCTTCTTTTTCACAAATAACACGGGAGCACCCCAAGGTGAAAAACTTGGTCTCACAAAGCCTTTATCAGTCAACTCTTGCAACTGCGACTTTAATTCTTTCAACTCTGTTGGTTCCATTCTATATGGAGCAATCGAGATCGGAGCTGTTCCCGGTATTAAATCAATACCAAATTCTACTTCCCTGACAGGAGGCAAACCCGGCAATTCTTCAGGAAATACGTCTGCAAATTCACACACAACCGGCACTGATTCAACTTTCTTTTCAACTTCTTTTGTATTAATTACATACGCCAAATAAGCTTCATAACCCTTTCTCAAATATCTCTAAGCCGACATTGAAGAAATCATACTAGATAATGCCTCTGATTTGTCTGGCTCAACCCGCAGAATTTCACCACTTTCACACTTTAATTCTATAACATTTTCTTTGCAATTTATTATAGCATCATGCAATGTCAACCAATCCATACCCAAAATAACATCAAATTCATCAAACGGCAATAACATCAAGTCGGCCGGAAAGTAATGACCCCGAATCATAATGGGCATTTCTTGCTTACTTTATCAACTATCACGCATTTGCCTAACGGGTTCGACACTCTAATCATAAATTCTGTGTTCTCAATAGGTATATTCATACTAGACACCAGTTTAATGCATACGTATGAATGAGTAGAACCAGGATCAATCAAAGCAATAACATTAATATCATAAAGAGAAAATGTACCGGTAATCACATCGGGTGAGGAAGCATCTTCACGCGCTTTAATAGCATAAGTTCTAGCCGGAGCTCTTCCCTCAGATCTAACTGCTGCATCTCTGGCTACATTCTTACTGCTTGTTTCACTTCCAGCTTTTCTCGGATACCTTCCACTCGAGTTTGCACCACTAGCTTTTACACTCTGAAATTTTTCTTTCTCAGCTCTCTCTGGGCAATCTCTAATAAAATGATCCGGAGAACCACATCGAAAACATTCATTTGCTCTGCACGGACCAAAATGATTTCTACCACACCGCTGGCACTCGGGTTTAACAAATCTCGAGTTCCCTACACTGGCTGCAGAAGTATTCTGAGATTTAGGACCCACATTCTGCTTCTTAAAATTTCCCTATGATTGCCCAGCTGAAACTTGGGAACGAGGATCCATATTTCTTGACTTTCCGGGTTGCTGTGAAGGTGCCTTACTCATTGGCCTTTTCTTCCAATTTCGTGTCTCAGCCTCTACCTTCCTCTTCTCTTTAAGTAGTTCTTCAGCCTTACAAGCTCGATCAACTAGGACTACCATTTCTTTCAGTTCAAGGATCCCGACAAATACTTTAATGTCTTCGTTGAGCCCGTCTTCAAATTGTCGGCACATCTTGGCTTCGGTAGGAACATATTCCCTGGCATACTTACTCAATCGAACAAACTCTTTTTCATATTCTGAGACTGTCATATTACCTTGCTTCAGCTCAAGAAACTCTTTACATTTCTGATCAATAAATCTTTCACTAATATATTTCTTCCGAAACTCTTCTAGAAAGAATTCCCAGGTTACCCTCTCTTTCGGTACCACCGAAATCAAAGTCTTCCACCAATTATAGGCTGAATCTCCCAACAAAGATGTAGGACATTTCAAACATTCTTCAGGTGTACAAGATAATTCATCAAATACCCGGATAGAATTTTCAAGCCAGAACTCTGCTTTCTTTGCATCATCATCAATATTTGCTCTAAATTCTTCAGCCCCTTGTTTACAAATTCTCTCAACTGGGGTTCTGTGAGATTTTATCATATCCACTCCTTGAGGCATTGGAGGCATAGGTTGAGGAATTAGGGTAGGTGGGGAGGTCGTACATTTGGGTTCGTATGAACGAACTCAGTGTACCATGCACTTATCATTTGGAGAAAGGCTTCCCGATCCCTTTTTCCTCATCCCTGACCAATAGTAGGAGGTGGGTTTTCAGTCGACGCTGCCCCTTCAGCCGGAGCTGGCGCATTACTCTCTACTTCATCTGCCACAGCTGGATCGGGATCCATTTACTATATAAAAATCATTTAAAAAGGTCAGAAGTCGTCACACTATCACAATTCATACATATGGCATGTATAGCAAAATCCGTACATACAACACGTAGTCCGAGAACCGACTAAACCTGCTTTGATACCACTAAATGTAACGCCCCCATGCCCGAGACCATCACCGGAGTCGAGCTTGAGGGGTTACTGAACATAATTTATCAATTTAAGAACTTCAAATCATTTGTTTCTACATTCACAGCTTTCTAGCTACTCGCGTCACAGTAACAAGAAAAATCATATCTTGAGTTACAAAACTCGAAATCAAGATCCATAAATTTTCCCTGAATCTAGACTCATATATCTATTTACTAATTTTTTTCTAGAATTTTTTTGTTGGGCCAATTAGTACAGTTTATTAATTAAAGTATCCCCTATTTCAGGGTTCGACTGCTCTGACCTCTATGTATTACGAATCAGATATATCTCTATACAAAATTTCAATGACTATGAGGTTTGTTTCTATTAAAACTAGACTCAATAAGTAATCTGTACATATAAATAAAAACTTCTAATTATTTTAGTAAAATTTATTATGAATTTTTAAAGTCAGAACAGGGGATCCAGAAATAACTCTGGCCCTGTTTCGTAAAATTTTAAATATCTCATAAAATATAATTTATATTCCTGTTTTGTTCAATCCATATGAAAATAGACTCATTAAGATTAAATTTCATAACTTACTCATCATTTAGTTCCATTTATACTATTTTTAGTTATTTTTCAAATTCATGTCATTGCTGCAGCAATATTCTGTTTTAAGGCAAGTTTCATCTTTCCATGAATTTTTATGAACTAGATAACCTATTAAACTTCCATGATATCAAACATTATCTAAATTAGCCATCACCATGACTTATCAATATCAAACATTTTCTCAACCAAACATGGCCATATCATAAAATTATTTACACAAAATAAGTATATTGCTATACATGCCATACTTAAGTAGTTGTACAAGCCATTTACCAAGATAAAAGTCCTTCGGATAGTGTGATCGAACTTTCGACCTGTCCCGATTCCTGAGCTGGCTTGTTCAAAACTACAGTGAATGAAAAGGAAGGACTAAGCATAAATGCTTAGTAAGTTCATATGTAAATAACAAGTAACATAACAATACAAATATACCAAACAACTTTAGCATGGTACCACCAAAACATATATCACATCTTTAAACATCATTCATCATCTTACCACCTTATCGTTGTTGTATCTATTTTCAACCCGAGGGTTAAGAACATACCTGTCCAAAGTGTCCATTTCACAACACTTACCTAAAACGTCACTTATATCTTAAGTGCTCTTCCATTAAACTAGAAATTTCACCTGTTGAACACATCGGAATATAACTCAGATACATGGATAATTTGCACATAAGTGCCACATATGTAATCAAGAAATCATGTAACCCGCCCCTAAGTGAACTCAGACTCAACTCAATGAGCTCGGGCGTTCGCATCCATAATTGAAATTCAGCTAGCTTGGGTCTTGGTTGAATTGCATGAATTTTTGATTTTATGAAATAAGGACTAAATTGTAAAAATGTTGAAATGTTAGGGGCAAAAGGGTAAATTTTCCTTAATGTGTATTTTGGACTAAATTGAGTAAAGTGATAATTAAGTAAGCTAATTTTATATTATTTAGATCAAGAAAGGCGAAATACGGATTTAGATCGGGGAAATAACACGGTTTCAGATTAATCGACTTATTATGTCGTTTTTGCATTCGAGGTAAGTTCCTATGTGATAAGCTTTGTTATAATTGTATTTTAAATACTTTGATATTGCATAAATTGTGAGTTCGACTCTACGAACATGTTCGACGACGATTCGACAAGTGAGAAATCCCAGTTGAACCTTAGGAATCGATTAGGATATGAATGACATGTCATTAGGGGTTATGTGATTTGGGTGCTGGTCCGTACGTCCTACCGGTGGCTGAGTTATCTAGCATGTGTTACGGATACTCCTCAGCTTGTATGAGCAACACTACTTAGGTTCGTCATGACCGTCAGCTTGTGTGAACAATGTAACAACCCAAACCCAGCCCAAACGTTATGATCGGATCTGGCGATATCATATCGAAGTGTTTTTCTATAAACATAAATCCAAACTTTAGCTAGCCTCTTTGTATAGTTTGAAAAGCCAAGTAAAAGTTGTGACTGTTCATTGAAGATGTGGAATTGTATGATTAAATTTTACTTATATTAAAACATTGTTAATTTTGTAAAACAATTTTCGTTTGCGGAAGCTTTTAAAACTAGTTGCGATTTTGTGGTGTTTTAGCAAACGTTTGGCTTTGAAATCTTCTGTCTTTCCTACCGCTAGTAGATATAAACCCAATGAAAAATAATTAAACCCCAAAAAGGCTTTATTACATAAAGAAAAACCTAAAATATAACCAAAATGTAATTTAATAAAAGATAAGTCAAGAAAGTGGCCACCGCTGAGTCCTCCGTCGCAACGATCTGCCTAAATCTGGGGATTACCTTCACAATTAACACATGGGTGAGTTTACGAAACTCAGTGTGTAATCCCATAATAGCAATCAGTCAGAATAGGCACAATTTGGGCCTAAGCCCTTGCAGTCTCAATTAGGACCTTAGCCCATTTCAGTAACAACAGTAGTCTGGGCTTGAGCCCATTTCAGTAATAGTATCAGTGCAGTATTCAATCAGAAAATCCTACCCAATCCAGCCTCTACCCACCATCTCCGTACCAACCCTACACACCATGTTGGGATAAAATCGACCCATCCAGCCCTACACTCCAAGCAGCACCAGTTGCTGCACTAAAACAGTATTTGCAGTAGAGCTGACAGTAATAGGCTTATAGCCTTTCAGTACACTTCCTCCAAATCATATATCTCACCCCATGCGATGAAACATAATATAAATGTATAAACAGTATAAATGGCATGCTCAAACAGTCATACATCACATAGGGGTATATTAGTCATTTACCAAAAATAGTGGTTCAGGTACATTTACCGGCCCATCAGTAAGTCCATAGTCTTCTTGGGCGACCCGTGCAACCTTAACAAACAATCAAAAAAAATGGCCCAAAGCCCATAACACGACCCATGTGGGCCCATATGCCCTTGTGGCCTAATGAACCCATAAATGGCCTTGGCCGTACAAACTACAAAGCCTGGCCCAATAAGCTCCATACACTCGTGTGATTTACCTATATGGGCCAACGAGCCTATGGGACCCACACGGCCCATTTCGACCAAACGCGGCCTAAACCAGCCTAAGCCTATAAAATAGCTCATGATGGCCTCTACGATTGAATGCCCATGATTGTGCATCCAGTTCACCACACGAGCGAGCGTACACTCGTGTAGCGTCAATAGTCATACGTTTCTAGCTTTTACCGATCTATGCTAAAAGCAGTGTGATTATACACCTATTTGCGAAATGAGTGACTAGCTCAAGAGTCCACCAAACCTACATCCAATCAAGATATTTTGTTAATCGCTTGCTACTAGGGTTAATCACCCTATGGCTTTTCTTCTTGCATGAATTCGGCTAGATGAAGAAGACGTACTAAAAATTTGGTTTGTTTTATTTATTTTATCATTAATAACCATTTCACCATTTTATCCCTTAATAAATTTAATAATTACACCAAATACCACCCACCAACTTCCACTAATTCTAAAAATGGGCTAATAACATCATAAGGACTTTCACTTTAATAAACCATAGCTATTAGACATATTTAACTAATAGCACACAAGTTTTTCATTTTATGCGATTAAGTCCTTTTTACCGAATTAAGCATTTAAACAGTATAATTTTCTTTACGAAACTTTCACATAATAATTCTATCATGCTGAAACTTTAATAAAATAATAAAATAATATTTTAACCTTGATTTTGTGGTTTTGAAACCACTGTTCTGATTGACTCAAAAGCGAGATGTTACAAACCGTTAGATAAATGTGTTTTGGTTGACAAAGTCTGAAAGAATTGTCAGTTAATGCATCGAGATTTTTGTTTTCCAACTAATCTGATGTTGTTTCCATTCAATGAATTTGATATGATTTTGGGTATGGATTGGTTAACGATGCACAGTGCTATAGTGGATTGTAGATGAAAGACAATTGAACTGAAATGCCAGAATAATGAGATTATTAGAATTGAATCTGATGATCTGAATAGGTTGCCAAATGTTTTCTCGTCTATATTAGCTTAGAGATTTGTGAGAAAGGGGTGTGAAGCTTATCTTGCTTATGTAGTTGATACGAAAGTGACAAAAACAAAGATTGAGTCAGTACCAGTTGTGTGCGAGTATCTAGATTTATTTCCTGAAGAGTTACCGGGTTTACCACCTATCAGAGAAGTTGAGTTTGGTATTTAATTAGTACCAGGTATAATGCCGATATCGATAGTTCCGTACCGAATGGTCCTGACAAAATTAAAAGAATTGAAAGCTCAGTTGCAAGAGTTGACAGATAAAGGTTTTGCTAGACCGAGTTTTTCACCTCGGCGTGCTCCCATGTTGTTTGTGAAAAAGAAAGATGGCACGATGAGAATGTGTATTGACTACAGATAGCTGAATAAAGTCACTATAAATAACATAACCTCTACCGCAGATTAATGATTTGTTTGATCAGTTAAAAGGGGCAACAATGTTTTCGAAAATCAATTTGAGATCGGGTTATTACCAATTGCGAGTTAAAGACTCCGATATGCCAAAAACTGCATTTAGAACAAGGTATGGACATTATGAATTTTTGGTTATGCCTTTTGGACAAACGAATGCACCTACTATTTTTATGGACTTGATGAACCAGATTTTCAGGCAGTATTTGGACTGATTCATAGTTGTGTTTATTGATAATATCTTGATTTACTCTCGTGATGAATCTGAACATGACGAGCATTTGAGAATTGTGTTACAAACTTTGAGAGATAAACAGTTGTTTGCAAAGTTTAGCAAATGTGAGTTTTGGCTACGAGAGGTTGGATTTCTAGGACATATTGTTTCAGCTGATGGTATCCAGGTTGATCCGAATAAGATATCTGTGATTATAGATTGGAAGCCTCCGAGAAATGTTTCTAAGGTCCCCAGTTTTCTAGAACTAGTAGGACATTATAAATGGTTTGTAAAAAGCTTTTTGATGATTGCAACTCCGATAACAAGATTGCTTCAAAAAGATGTTAAGTTCGAGTGGTCAGATAAATGCTCGAAACTGCAAGATATTATAGACTATTTTAAAAAGGCTTTTCGATGATTGCAACTCCGATAATAAGATTGCTTCAAAAAGATGTTAAGTTCAAGTGGTCAGATAAATGCCAGAAAAGTTTCGAGCAGTTAAAAGCTTTATTGACTGAAGCTCTAGTGTTAGTCCAGCCTGAATCTAGTAAGAATTCATAATTTTCAGTGATGCATTGTTAAATGGCCTGGGTTGTGTTTTGATGCAGGAAGGCAAAGTTGTAGCTTATGCCTTGAGACAGTTGAAGCTGCATGAAAAGAACTATCTAACGCATGATTTAGAATTGGCTGTTGTAACACCCCTCACCCGTATCCAACGTCGGGACAGGGTTCGAGGCGTTAACGTACTTAAACATTCACAACAACACATAACATATTACCAACCATGCATGGCAAACAAGCATATGCACATCACCAATATCAAACATAACATAAATAGCTAGATTTATAAGTCAAAATCATTAGCTCACTAAAGACCAATATATTTGGCCAAATTATAATAACACATGTTATAAACCTAGGTCCCTATACATGCCACTCGCTTGATAATTCTAGCATATGTGTTTATACTGTTAAGGTGTTAGCTTGATAGTGTGATGCTGCCTCGACGATCTCCAACCCTGAGCTAACCTGACAACACTAAAAGAAATGGAAAGGAGGGGGTAAGCTTTACGCTTAGTAAGCTCACATGAAATAATAATAAGCAATTTACTAACATGCTTTCCATAGTAAAACAAACCCAATTGTACATTTACACATGTTCTGGTTAAGCTACTTTCTTGAGTCACAATCACTAAATCATTTATATCTGGAGTTACGAAACTTCAAATTAAGATCTGTAAATTTTCCTAGAAACTATACTCATATATCTTTCCACCATAAAATTTTTAGAATTTTTGGTCTAGCAAATAAGTGCAGTTTATTATTAAAATTCTCCTCTATTTCGCTATTTGACATCTTTGACCTTTCTTCACTAAAATTTATTTATCTCATAGTATGAGACTCGGATAATGTTTTTGTTTGTTTTTATTAAAATTAGACTCATCAAAAATTCTAAGAATATAAATTATAACCCATAATTATTTTTCTACAATTTTTAACAATTTTTCCAAGTCAGAACAGGGGATCTCGAATTCATTCTGACACTGCCTCACAAAAATTAGAATATCACATAATATACAACTCTTTTTCTCCCCCTGTTTTGTTTATATGAAAATATACTCATTGATATTTAATTCCATAATTTATTTGAAATTTAATTCAACTTACACAATTTTCGGTAAATTTTCAAAGTCACACAACTGTTGCTGTCCAACACTATTTTACTACTAAAATTCACTCTTACATAATTTTACTTAATCCATTTTGTCTTATCGAAGTTCACTCAAATATCGAGCATATTTCTCAAAATTTTCTTAAACATATACTTGCACTTATTCATCATATAATCATGTTCACATGTATTTTTACTTAATTGATTTTCTCGTTGAACTCTTCAGAATAATAACTGATACTCTGTTGCCTGCACATATTTTCACACTTGTAGCCAAAGCTATGTGGTACGCATAGTAGCCTGCACTTAGTACTACACATGGACCAATTATCCGGTACACGTAGTAGCCTGCACTTAGTACTACACACGTGACCTAATCATGTGATACACGTAGTAGACTGCACTTAGTACTACACACGTGATCGAAGTTATCGGGTACGCATAGTAGCCTGCATTTAGTACTACACATGCGACCAATTATTCGGTACACGTAGTAGCCTGCACTTAGTACCACACACGTGACCTAACCATCTAATACACGTAGTAGTCTGCACTTAGTACTACACACGTGACCTCAAAATAGATCATTCATATCGTTTCTATTCCGAAGGCTCAACCGGGAAATTCCTCACTTTCCAACATGTTACAATTTATTCATAGTCCTTTTTCAATTTGCAATTTACCAAAAATAATCATTCTATAGGCAGACACATTTCATATGATAACAAAATATAATAAAATAAAATAATTGATAAATTATTTACGTACAAACTTAACTCGGATCCAGAAATGGCAATTTACCATTCTAGTACAAAACCTTGTATTTTCCCAATTTAAGCCCAAATCTCAATTTCCTTGATCTATAATATCACATTTAGCCTACCAATTAGTCACACTATTCATATGGGTCTAAAAATCATATTTTTACAAATTTTCATTTTGACCCCTAAACTTTTGCATATTCGCACTTTTTTCCCAAGGTTCGGAAATTAAACTTTTTCCTATTTTCTTATGTGCTATGGAAACATCAAATTCTCACTCTAACATGTACTTATGAACATTAGGTATTTTTACCGAGTATACTGTTTTACTCGTTTTCACGTAAAATCGCTTAGCAAAAGTTGTTTAACACAATTTCAAGCTTCATATTCTACCATTAAACATCAACATACATGCATATCATTCATGGTTAAATTTTTAAACATAAATCCTAGCTCAAAATAATGGTACAAATGAGCAGATAATGTTACCGGGATTTTAAAAAATACATAGAACATTAAAAATGGAGCTCGGAATCACTTACTATTAAGATTGGAAGCTTGGCCAAACCCTAACCATGCCTGCTCTTGGTACATTCTGCTGTAGGAAGAAGAAAGGGACACATTTGGAGTTTAAAATTTGTCTTTTAATTCATTTTACCTATAAATGACCAAAATGCCCTTTTTACTATTCTTTCAAATTTTACCCAATCAAGGCCATTTTTGTCCAAAAAGTTATACAATGGTTTAATTATCATTTAAGGACCTCCGATTTAAAATTTCATAACAATTTGATACCTCTAACATGTAGAACTCAACTTTTGCACTTTTTACAATTTAGTCCTTTTTACTAAATTGAGTGCCCAAACATCGAAAATTTCACGAAATCGTTTCGTGAAATCATAGACCATAAAAATATAATAAAAATGAAAATTTTCTCATCGAATTTTTGGTCCCGAAACCACTATTTCGACTAAGCCCAAAACCAGGATGTTACAGCTGCGATTGTGTTCGCGTTTAAAATTTGGCGCCATTATTATTTAGTAAGAAATGTCATATTTATACCAATCACTAAAGCTTTAAATATTTGATGACTTAGAGATATTTGAATTTGCGACAGCGGAGATGATTAGAATTGTTAAAAGACTATGACTTGGTAATTGACTATCATCTGGGGAAAACGAACGTAGTTGCTGATGCTCTCAAAGTCCTTATTTGCTTTACGTGCTTTGAACACACATTTGGATTTGTCTGATGATGGTTTGTTTGTAGCTGAGTTGAAAGCGAGACTGTTGTTTATACAGTAGATTTATGAGGCTCAAAAGTTTGATAATGAGTTGAAAGCAAAACAAGTTCAGTGTGAGTCAATTTCTGATTCAGAATTTCAAGTTGATTCTGATGACTGTTTGAGATTCAGAGATCAAATATGTGTTCCAAGAAATTCAGAGTTGCTTCAAATGATTTTGAATGAAGCACATAGTAATTGTTTATCAGTACACCCGGGGAAGCACGAAAATGTATAATGATTTGAAATAGTTTTATTGGTGGCAAGGCACGAAACGAGATATCTCAGAATTTGTTTCAAAATGTTTGATTTTTCAGTAAGTCAAAGCTGAGCATCAAGTATCATTAGGTTTATTACAGCCTATCATGATTCCTGAGAGGAAATGGGATAGAGTAACTATGGATTTTGTTTCGGGTTTGCCTTTAACTCAGAGAAAGAAAGATGCAATCTGGGTTATTATTGACAGATTAACGAAATCTGCGCATTTCATTCCAGTGCGTACAAACTATTCACTCGATAGATTCGCAGAGTTATATATTTTCGAACTTGTGAAATTGCACGGAGTGCCTACTTCTATTGTTTCGAATAGAGATCCGAGATTCATTTCACGATTTTCGAAGAAACTGCAAGAGGCATTGGGTACAAAGTTACATTTCAATACCACATTCTAGCCATAGACAAATAATCAATCCGAGCGAGTTATTTAGATACTTGAGGATATGTTGCGTTGTTGCATTCTTGACTTTGGAGGTAGTTGGGAGAAATATTTATCACTGATTGAATTTTCTTACAATAATAGCTTTCAATCGAGTATAAAGATGGAACCATACGAAGCTCTATACGGTCGTAAATTTTAAACACCATTGTATTGGACTGAGCTAAGCAAGAATAAGATTCACGGAGTTGATCTGATCAGGGAAACAGAAGAAAAAGTGAAAATAATTCGCGATAGTCTAAAAGCAATGTCAGATCAACAAAAATCATACACAGGTTTGAAATAGAAAGATATTGAGTTTCATATCAGGGCTAGAGTTTTTCTAAAAGTTTCACTGTGGAAGAAAATACTCTAATTCGGCTGTAAAGGGAAATTGAGTCTGCAATATATCAGACCTTATGAGATTATCGAGCAAATCGAGCCAGTTGCTTATCGATTATCCTTACCGTCTAAGTTAGAGAAAACACATAATGTGTTTCACATATCAATGCTTTGACGATACTAATCTGATCCGTCACATGTTATTTCTCCTTCTGAGGTTGAGATTGATTCAGATTTGTCGTATAGTGAAGAACCGATTTAGATTCTAGCTCGTGGTATCAAAGAGTTGAGAATTAAGAAAATCGCGTTAGTGAAAGTCTTGTGGCATCAGCACGGGGTTGAAGAAGCTACATGGGAACCCGAGGATATTATAAAAAAGCAATACCT
The DNA here is from genome assembly GCF_007990345.1 of Gossypium hirsutum. Taxonomy (NCBI): domain Eukaryota; kingdom Viridiplantae; phylum Streptophyta; class Magnoliopsida; order Malvales; family Malvaceae; genus Gossypium; species Gossypium hirsutum. The sequence goes on along the minus strand of NC_053430.1, from coordinate 59,162,014 downwards.
GAACTTATTCATTGGTAAGATTTTTGGGAACGAAAATCCCTAAGGGGGTGAGTTGTAACAGCCCGATTTTAGCTAAAATAGAACAATAGTTTCGGAATCACAAATCTGAAGTCAAAAAAAATATTTTAATATTATTTTTAGTGTCTATAGCATGTGTTTAGATATGTGTGAAAGTTCCATGTTTTAATTTTATCTATTGGATGATTAATTTGACAAAAAGACTAAATCACATAAAATGTGAAAGTTGCATTCTAATTGTTTAAGTGCTTATTTGCTATGAATAATTAAATGTGAAGTCCTTATGTTGTGAATAGACTATAGATAGTGGGAATTGACATGAGTAGCCATCCATTATATGTTTTATTAATGTTTAAACAAAGGTAAATTAAGTAATTTGTGATTTAAGTTTAATTAAATTAAAACAAAACAAAATAGTGGCCATGTATCATCTTTTTGCACCGAATTTTGAAGAAAAAGAAAGCTATCTTCAATCTTTAGTGTTCGGCACCTTTAATTCTTAACTAAGGTATGAATTTTGTTCAGTTTTTGATGATTTTTATGTTTCTATGATCATTGCATCGAGTACTAGCTAGCCCATGCCCTAATTTTCGAGTTTGTTGATTATTTTGTGAAGTGCCATTGATGAATGTTTAAGCTTTTAAATGTTTGATGATGAAAAATGGATATTTGTTGATAGATTATCATATTTTGTCAAGTGATTTTTTTGGTAAAAATCCTATTTAGGGATTAAATTGTGAAAAGTACAAAATATGTGGTTGAAATGTGAAATAAATGTGAAATATGGGCTCCTAGAGGTACTATGGTAATTCAGCTAAGCGTGTGTTTTGTTATATTTTGTGTAATTTGTGTTTTTATGAAATACAGCCTAAATGGAGAAATGTGAAATTATAGGGGTTAATGTGTAAAATGCCTCATTTGTCTATTTTGGATGAAATTGAATGAAAAGATGATTAAGTTAGTTAAATTTGAATTCATATAGATAAAGAAAAAAAGAAATCGGAGATCAGGGAAAATCAAAGGCTAACGAATAGTTGATCCAGTCCGTTTATTCTGAATACGAGTTAAGTTTATATGCAAGTAAATGTCGCCTAAATTGAATTATATATGTTTAATTGTCATTGAACTGCTATGAATGTTAAATGATCAAATACGAGCAAGAATCGATAGGGTTACAATATCCGAAAGTTCCATACGAACCTTAGAAATAGTATAGGATACGAATGTCATGACATTAGGATTAATGATATGTGATTATGTGTAAGACCATGTCTGGGACATTGGCATCGTTATTTGATTTCATGTAAGACCATAACTAGGGTATTGGCATCGATATATGATAACATGTAAGACCATATTTGGGATATGGTATTATATGAGATATATGTGATTTCTGAGTATCCTTAACGATTCCAAAAGGTTTAATGGGGAAAGTCAAGTCGAGAAAGAATATGTGAATGAGTTAAGTGACTCAGGTACGCACGAGATTCATACAAGTATTGAAAAGAGAAGTATTTGATGAATTCACTGATGAGATTGAATATGTATACATTGGGAAAGGTTTGTGAGCTTATATGTGCTTACTCATAGTTTGCCTATTTATGGAAATAATGTGGATTCATGTGGTAATTTTATTTGTATATGGCTTACTAAGCTTTTAAAGCTTACTTTGTGTATTATTTCTCTGTTTTATAGATAATCAAAGCTAGCTCGGACTTGGGGATCGTAAGGAGCACACTATCAATCAACTTATTGGTACTATTGATGCTTTGTAAATATGGTATATGGCATGTATAGGCTAGTGTTAAGATGATATGTTTTGAGTTATGATTTTAGCCATGAGAGTTGGCTTGTAAATGATGTAAATGTTGGTGTGCATTTGGCCATTTTGGTTGGCTTATTTTATGAGTTTGGTAAGTAAAATATGATGTATAAAAATGGCCTTGTGTTTTTTTATGTTTGTTAAGGCATGTTGTGAATTGGTTTTAAGATGATGAAATGGTATGTTTTGAGACATGAAATAGATGATAATATGGTGAAAACATGCATATAGAAGATAGGTGAAAAATGTTGGTTATGACATATTGTTTTGGTATGTTTATGGTTATGATTTGAGTAGTGAAACGGTTAAAGATGAAATGGCATAATTTGTATATGAATTTGCATGTTTTGGTTGCCTATAAGTGTATTGAAATGGTATGAAATGTTGTGGTTTAGGTATGCTTGAAGTGGGTGAGAAATGTGGCTTAAACCAAGTCTATTTGCACCCCACACGGTTGAGCACACGGGCTTGTGTGACTCGACCGTGTGTCTGCTGTAACTTAATTAAACAAGTCAGTAAGTTACACGGCTTAGATACACGAGTGTGTGTACAGGCCGTCTGTGACACATGGGCGTGTGGCCAGCTGTGTGACCTAAGTCAATATACCCTCCATATTTTACACGGGCTGGCACATGGGCGTGTGGCCGGCTGTGTGACCTAAGTAAGTATACCCTCCATATTTTACACGGCCATGACACATGAGCGTGTCTCTGGCCATGTGATGCAAGTCAGTATGTATGCCCTATTTCCACACGGCTTGTGACACGGGCGTGTCGAGTGGCCATGTGAGGCACACGGCCTATTCACACGGGTATGTGATCCCTGTATGCATGAAAATTTTATAAGTTTCCCAAAGTTCTCAAATGTTATCAGTTTAGTCTTGAACCTCTTCCAAGCATGTTTTAAGGTATCGTAGAGCCTTATAAGGGACATTATGATTATGTTGATTGATATTTATGTGATAAGGGATTTATGTTTGAAAAATGTATATTGTATGTTGTGATTTGATCGGTAATGCTTCATAACCCTATTCCGGCGACAGATACGGCTTAGGGGTGTTACAAAATGTTTGAAATATGAGATTTTGTATGTTTGAATTGTAGGTAAAATAGTGCATGTTTGAAATGTAACCATATTGTTGATTTAAGAATTTGATAATTTGGTATAAATTGAATGGCATTTGTGATATTGTGTGCCTTGTATTTGTTGGTATTGAAATGGTATAAATGACGCTTGGTTGAGGTTGATTGAATGCCTATTTATGTCTTGTTTTGGTGCCATTTGGCTGGCTGTAAGTGTATACAAATTTGGGTGGCAAGATAGCTTGGTAAATAGCCTATTTTTGTCCACTCGGGCAGGGACACAGGCGTATGTCTCAGCAGTGTGTGACACACGGTCAGGTTACACGGCCGTGTGGCCATGTGCCCCCTAATGTTGAATTAAAAATCAAGTCAGTATGCTTCACATGGCTTAGCACACGAGTGTGTGACTTGGCCGTGTGGCATAAGTCAGTATACCCTACAGGTTTGGCACGGCCTAGCACACGGCCTGGCACACAAGCGTGTGAGGCCATTTCTTATGGCACACGGGCGTCTGTGTTGGCCGTGTGACCTAAGTCAGAGAGTTACACTGGGTAAGACACAGGCTGGGACATGGCCATGTGCTTCCATTTCAAATGTCCACACGACCTGTGACACGGGTGTGTCTCACACGGCCAAGCCACATGGGCTTATGTCCCCTGTAGTTTGAAAAATTTTCTAAGTTTTTGTAAAAATCTCTTGAGTTACCGGTTTAGTCCCGAATCACACCTTAAGCATGTTTTGAGCCTCGTAGGCTCATATTAAGGACGATGTGAATGATATTGAATGTTGATTACATGATACTGAAAATGTATGTGAAATGGATGTTTATTTATGTTATAAGTTCAATAATGCTCCGTAACCCTATTTCGGCATTGAATATGGGTGAGGGGTGTTACATTTGTGGGATAGCTCAATGGTTATTTAGCTCAATTAATCTGAATTAAATTAGTCCATTCGACTGGACCTTTTTAGAAACTATAAATACTAAGCTTACATCTTGTATTTCAGACTTTTTGCACCTTTAATGAATTATAAACTATTTTTAAGCTGGTCAACTCTCTTCTTTTTTTGTGACTCAAATTGACTTATCTTGTAACACCCCGAATTAGGGCCTAGTCAGAATAGTGGTTTTGAGACCACAAATACGAGATAAAAATAACTATTTTATGATTATTATGAGGTTTATGTTATAAAGGCATGCTTGTGTGAAAGTTTTATGAAGAAATTCTATGCATAAAATGTCTAATTTCATTTTAAGGACCAAATTGAGTAAAGCGCAAAACTTGCATTCTAGAAGCTTTAAGCATGAAATTGCATTAGATTATGAATTAGAAGGTCCTAATTAGCAATTTGACCAAGTTCTAAAATGTTGGACAAAAATGGGCATGCATAGAAAAAAATTAAAAAGAGAAACCATAAGGGCATTTTGGTCATTAGGTAATTAAAAGAATAAAAAGGAAAAATCAAACCAAAAATGTGTCCATCTTCCTCATTGGCTACCGAAAATCACAAAACACCATAGCTACAGTTTTGTTCAACATTTCCAAGCTTAATAGTAAGTGTTCTTTAGCCCTGTTTTTAATGTTTTTTTATATTTTTGAAGTCCTGGCAACATGATCTACCCATTTCTAGCTATATTTTGAGCTAGGGTTCATGTATGAAAATTGACCCATGCATGATTTGCTTGTATTTTGACGATTAATGGAGGAATATGAATGTTTGATGCATGATGAACATCTTTTATTCGGTGATTTTTAGTGAAAACACCTAAATGAAGGACTTGTTTGTAAAAGTAAAAAAGTGAGTAATAATAATGTGAAATAAAAGAAAATATGGGCTAATATGAGCATAGAAAAGGTTCGGCCAAGCTTGGGTAATCAAGAAAATGCATGCATTTCATTTAACGAGCCTAGGGGCTAAATCGTAAATATGTGAAAATTTAGGGGTTATAATGTAAATTTACAAAAGTACAATTTACGGACCCGTTTGAATAATGTGAATAATAAATAAGTTAAATTTGGCATTATAGATCAAGAAAAATGTGAATCGGGACTTGATCGAGGAAAGAATAAAGTATACGACGACTAGGCTCGATTACCACCGTTTTATACCGAGGTAAGTACATATGCAAATAATGTAGTATGGTAGTATGTTTTAAATGCTTTAATATAATGTGATAAATGCTTTATTATAATAATGAATTATGTGTTTATTGATTGTTATGAAAGCATGCATGTTATTATGGTCGTGATTTACGACGTTACGAGCAAGTACGAGGGAGATACTATATGCAAGTGAGAAAAAATGTAATACCCCTAACCCGTATCCGTCGTCAAACCAGGGTTTCGGAGCATTACTAGAATTTACAAATCACCTAAAAAAATTAAATACTTACCGATTCAATGCATCATATAAATAAATATATTACCATTCAATCAACAGCTTGGCACTTGTATAAGCATCAAACAGAAACATTGTTAGTATACTAGTACATATTTCATATAAATTCAACATTGATATACTTAATTTCTCGACGTGTCACACTTGAGTTTAATAATTGCTTTTACTTACATAATTTCCTTGTATCAACATTTCAAGATAATCATATATGTACATGTCACGAGACATATTATTCTCTTACTGTTTCTTCATAAATATATCATTCATTTCGTTATATCATTATTTCATGCACCATAATTTTCATATATCTTATGTATATTTATTTCAGTAATAGCTCATATTAAAATTAACATAAATTAAATTCCATGTACCTATACTTATTTCATTTATCTATCTTCTTAATTATTTCATTCAACTATTTTGTACATATATTTCCATATGACCAATTCTTGTAAACATTTCCATCTGATACATATTACCTGAATATCAATTCTTCAACTAATGTTATAGCATCTCTCATCCACGGTCTTATTTATCTTCGACATGATGCCATAGTGTCTTTCAACTATGGTCTTACTCATCTTCTGTCAAGTTGCCATGGTATCTTTCAACCATGGTCTTGTTCATTTCATGTTACATTGCCATGGTATCTTTCAACCATGGTCTTATTCATTCCCGTCATGTTGCCATGGTATCTTTCAACCATGGTCTTACAAATTTTATATCCTGTTGCCATGATATCTTTCAACCATGGTCTTACACATTTCATATCATGTTGCTATGGTGTCCTTCAACCATGGTCTTACACATTTTATATCCCGTTGCCATGGTATCTTTCAACCACGGTCTTACACATTTCATATCATGTTGCCATGGTGTCTTTCAACCATGGTCTTACACATTTCATATTCTAATGCATTTAATTAATGCTCTAGGCAAAATTACCATTTTCCCCCTAAACTTTTAATTAATGACGATTTCACCCTTAGGGTCAGGAAAATAAAATTCTTGCAATTTAATCCTTATTTCCAACTATTATTCTCATACATATTGATAACAGTCCATGAATTCTATAAAATATCAGAATTTTCCATGATTTCAACACTTTTCAATTTAATCCCTAAAACATGTTTTCCCCCGATCTTGAACTAAATTAATAATTTCATTCAATTTTATAATTTAAATAATAAAATAATCCATTTCATGCAATTTGGTCATTTCTAACATTTTTATAAAATTACCCATAAAGTTTTATTTTATTCAATTTAGTCCCTGAGCCTAAAATATGCAAATTAGCCATGCTAGATGAATATTCATACATATTTTTCCTCCTCCTCCTCTCCATTCCACATCCTTAATGTATATACACACTTGTAAGCAACATTATCTATAATTTTTATTATTTACTTTTATGAATATTCAAGCTGTCTATCCGCGTTATAATCACTAAATTATTTATATCTAGAGCTATAGAACTCAAAATTAAGATCCGCTAATTTTCCCTGAAACTAGACTCATATAAATTATTTCAATAAAATTTTCATAATTTTTTGTTTAGCCAATAAGTACAGTTTATTCTTTTAAGTCACCCTTATTCTGCTGTCTGACAGTTCTGACCCTTCTTTACTAAAAATTAATTATCTCATTATACAAGATTCAGATGATATTATCGTTTGTTTCTATTTAAAATAGACTCATTCAGAATTTTAAACATTAACTTTAAGAGCCTAATTATTTTTATTCAATTTTTGATGATTTTCCAAAGTCAGAATAGGGGAACCCAAAATCATTCTGACCTTATGTAACTAAATTTGTTATAACTCACAATTTACAATTTCATTGCTTACACCATTTCTGTTATGAAAAACTAGACTCAATAAAATTTAATTACATATTTTATTCAACTTTTAATTCAATTTCCATAATTTTTTATGATTTTTCAAAGTTAGACCACTGTTGTTGTCTAAAACTGTTTTAGTGCAATATATTAATTACCATGTTTATAACACCCTTATTTTCTTTCTCTACACTATTTTTCATCATTTTCTCTTATTTTCTCTTCACTAACATATCAAGAACATAGGATCATATGTAAGGAAACTCTACATTAACATCAATCCCATGCTTTTTCAATAATATCAAACTTAAAAATATATTGAAATCATGATGTTCTTACTTTGTTCTATTGATTTCAACCTTCATCTTGATTTTCTCTCTCCTTCAGCTTCCATTTCTTGAATCCAACTTGATATTTTAACCTCCCATAGCCTCCTTAACATTTTTCTCTCTTGGTAGCTATGGAAATTCTTTTGATTTTTGGGTGAAAATGGTAAATTTTTGGTAGAAGGACCAAATTGTAAAGAAAAGAAAGTTTCTTTCTTCCTTTTCTCTTCATACGTTGGGTGCATGGGAAAAAGATGATGATTCTTCATCTTTCTTTCCATTAATAAACTAATATTTATTTATTTAATCTAAAATATCTCCAACATCATCATTGCTTTCTAGATTTCTCTCTCTTGCAATTAACCATTTTGCCCTTTATTATCTTTTAAAATTCCATCATTGAGTCATCATTTAATTTGGTAAAATTACAATTTAGTCCCTCATAGTTCTTCACCTATTCAATTTGGTCCTAATTCATCCATTTTCCTTAGTTTCTAGATCATTCCACTCTTAAAATATTTACACTATTGGTCCTTCAACTTTTTCAAAATTACACTTTAACCCCTCAAATTTTGAGTATTTACTCTTGTGCAACAAAACTTTTCTCACTTTTACAATTTAGTCCTTTCTTGAATTAATATATCATAATATACTTCTCAATTTTGACATAACTCAAAATTTTCCTTTTTGTCACTTTATTTCCTTATTTTACTATATCAATGATAATATCTTACTGTAAAAATTTTTGGGGTATTACAAAAAAAACCCGTTTGAACCTTAGGAATAGTTTAGGATACAATTGACATGTCACTACAAACTAAAGAGTCCGAAATCGTTGGGTGGTCCGGGTTTGTGAGATATGTGGCATCCGACCTCATTGAGAGGTCCGAGTTCATGGTGGATGTGATTCATGTAACATCCGAGCTTATTGAGAGGTCCGGTTCATTAGGGATGTGTTACATGTTATGTGGTAGCTTCAGCTACGTTTGTATATGAGGCACTTATGTGCAAGGTTTCCGTGTATCCAATAGTATTCCGAATGTTCAATGGGTATTGTAAAGAATGTAATGAGATCCTAAGAAGGACATATGAAAGAGGTATGGTTATGGATACTTACGATGAGTACAGGTATGTATGCTAGACCTATGAGTAATGCTTTAATAAAGATCAGTTTACGATGAGCGAGTATATATATATATGCATATGATGAGTAAGCAAAGAGGTTTGAATGAAAGAATAATATTTATGTATATATTATCATGTTTTTGCATGTTAATAGTTTACCACTATTGCATATTATTTGCATGTGGACTTACTAAGTTTTAATGCTTAATCCCCTCTCTTTTTCCATCCTTTGTAGTTTCTCCAAGCTAGCTCAGGGATCGGAAGCTGTCGAAGTACTCGATCACACTATCAAAAGACTATTGGTTATAGTGAAATTATTATTTTGAGTATGGCATGTATAGGAAACTTGGTCATTTTGTGATATATGCAGTGCTATTTGGCCAATTTGTGAAGGCCTATGATAACGATGATTCATTTTGTAAAAGCCATGTGATATGGCTCATACTTGATCATTTGGGATGAAATCTAATTACCCAAACATGCATGTGCTAGTGTTTTGATGATAGGACATGTTATTGCTTGGTAAATGCATGATAATGATGTGATGTGTGGTTGATCGATGAATGTATGGTAAAGTATAAATCTGGTGATAAAGGATAAGGGATGACCTAATATCTTAAAAGGACTATGTACATGAATACACAAATTGAAGTTATGGTAACAAGTTTAATAATGCATGAAATTGGTGTGGAATGCCTCTAAATGGTGTAGCAAATGAGTGCAATAAAATGACATTATGAAGATGTGAGAGTGCCATGGTGTGGAATGTTTGAGTGCACAAATATGTCATGTTTCATGTTATATAGTGTGTTTGAATGTATAAGTGATTGAGGGTGACCATTGGCTTTGAAAATAACCTCCAAAAAGGTCTACACAGGTAGACACACGGGCATGTGTCTAGGCCGTGTGTGACACACAGTCTGCCCCATGGGCGTGTTGAATGGCCATATGTCCCCTGCACCAAAAATTTTTAAGTCAGTATGCATGGTAGTAAACACACGGGCAGAGACACGACCGTGTGTCTCAGCTGTGTGGAGGACACGGCCCAGCGCACGGGTGTGTGCCTTGGCCGTATGCCTCTAAATGAATGATGACATCATAAACAAAATGTCCAGGTTTTTGGACACAAGTGATGACACGGGCGTATCTAGGCCGTGCGAGGAACACGAGCCAAGGACACAAGCGTGTGCTCAGCCGTGTGAAAACCCCTATAGGTTCGAAATGAAAAATAAATTCTAAAAATTCTACATGGGTAAGGGACACGGGCGTATCCCAAAGCACACGGACGTGTGCATTGCCTGCACATGGGGGTGCGAGGCTTAAACCTAAAAGCTTTCTTAGAATTTTCTTAAGTTCTCAGTTTAGTTCTGGGTTACCTCTAATGTATGTTTTGGACCTCATAGGTCCATGGTAAGGACAAAATAAATTTTTTTGGTTGATTTTAATTTGGAATGAAATTTTATGACCCGTATTTTTTGGAAATCCCTGTTTATGTTCTGTAATGCCTCGTACATTGTCCCGGTATCGGGTAGGGTAAGGGGTGTTACATTCTAGCTAGTCTAGTGGCGTCAATCTGATTCTTGTGAACTTATCACTTCTTATAGTGTGGCGTTCAGCTTTATACTGATTGGTTCCTATCTCAACATAGATAGTTGGTCACGGTTTATCTATCTTTTCCACCTTAAGTGTTGACATAAGATTCGAGTCAATATTTATTTATAATATTGGTTCACTCTTCAACCTTAAGTCGAACCTATTCCATCCATATCCCATCTACAAAACACTCATTTTGTTATTTTAAACCAACTACTTTCATAATTAGCCTTTCGACATACTAGTCTGAATACTACTTAATTTTACGATCGAGAACACAGGTGGCTCGATTCATCCAACGAGTACGAGATCACATCACTGTAGGTTTGAATGTAAGCTACATGATGCTACTCACACAAGCTGTGGAGTATCCACAACAAATGCAGTACCTTAGCCATTGGTAGGACATTCAAGACCAGTACCCGAAACATGAAATCCCTACTGACATGTCATTTGTATCCTACGAATTCCTAAGGTTCAACTGGGACTCAATAACCGTCATAGCATTGATTGGTTTATACATTTTTCAGATAACATTATAAATAACACAATAACATACAATTTAAATAGCATTAATACGATAATCGTTCATACAAACTTACCTCGACGACTTGGGGCGCAGAAGTTAAATCGAGTTAATCCAAAGCTTTTTCTTTGCCTCGATCTAGGTCTATACATGGTTTATATTGATCTAAGAAAATTTCAATCAATTTAATACTTATAGTATTCAATTTAATCCACATTTCTTGTTTATGCAAAATTACCATTTTGCCCCTAACATTTTAACTTTTCACAATTTAGTCCTTAAGCTCATAAATTGAAATCTAATCATTTTAATTAAAATCCATGTTAATCAAACATGCAAGGGACCTTGAAACAACTCATATTTACCATCATATCATAATAAAACCCTAGAATTTATACCATTAACAATTTAGTCCCTAATTCCAAAATTAAAAAGAAATCATTTAACAAAACTTGTTTTTTTTCAACAAAGATTCATAATCTACCATTTAACATAAAAAACCGTTCAAGAACATTCATGGTATAACCTCTAACCTTTAACAATTTTACAAATTAACCCCCGGGCTAGCTAAATTAAGCTAAAACGAACAAAAAACATAAAAAATTATTAAAAACGAAGCTTAAAAATAGACCATGCATGAAGAAAGTGTGAAACCGAAGCTTCCCTCTCCATCAATGGTTATTTTCGATTTTGAGCTTGAAAAATAAGAAAGATGATAGCTTTTTTCCTTTTTCTTTGTTTAACATTTACTTTAATTATCAAATTACTAAATTAACCTTAATCTTTAACTTTAAAAATCACTTAAACTATGTCCATATATGTCCACTAACTTTAAGAATGGTACAGTTACAATTTAAGTCCATTTAATTTCATTTCCATAGACATTTAATCCTTTTAACTTTTAGAACTCAACTTTTGCACCTTTTACAATTTAGACCTTTTTACTTAATTAATCAAGCAAACATCAAATTTCTTAATAGAATTTTAATACGAACTTAATAAAATCCATTAGACATTAAATAAATAATAAAATATTAATTTACTCGTTGAAATTATGGTCCCGAAACCATTATTTTAATATCACTAAAAATGGGTTGTTACATGGGGGTTGAGCCGTTACATGAATGTGGCATGGTATGCAAATACAAGATTGGTAGTGAATTAACCATGTTGATTAGATGAATTGTTTGGTGTGATGTATGAAGTGCCATGATGTGAAAGTGTATGTCTAAGAATAAGTATAATAATGGTCTGTAAATTAAATGATTGGAAAATTATATTGTCGTGTGATAAGCAGTAATTGTTGGTTGAGTATTTGTGTATGATATGCATGATATTTATGTAGCTTTGAAGAGGTTTGGATGGACATTTATGGGATTGCATATACATTCTTTTTTTGTGGCTTTGAGTGAGGTTTAGTTGTGCTGAGCCAATAAAGGAGATTTCAATGATACGAAGAATGGTGCATACCAGTGTATGAAAACCCTTTGTGTAGGACGTTTGAAAGCCCTTTATGTAGGACGTATGAGAGCCCTTAGTAGGACAAATGGAAATATATGGTCATGGAAGTACTATATATGTAAAAAGTCCATCTGGACTATCTACTATGGAAAGCTCATCAAAACTATCTAATGTGGAAAGCCCGTCAAGAGTATCCAATGTGAAAAGTCTGTCAAGACTATCTAATGTGGAAAACCTTTCAAGACCATCTAATGTAAGAAGTCTGTCAAGACTATCTAATATGTGGAGGTCCGTCAGGACTATCTTATGTGGAAATCTATGTGGACTATCAAATATGAGGAAAGCCTATCAGTACTATCGTTGTGAGGAAAGTTTGCAAGAACTATCTTGTAAATATGATTTTACACTACGTCTGTTTGTATGAGTCCACCAAAAAGATGATTTACTATTATTAGAAGGTCACTACGCCTGTGTTAATGGTTATTATGAGGCGAGTACAAGTTATAAAGGACCCTTGGCTCTGTTCTTACATTTTTATATCTACAGTAGTTATGAAATTCAATCTGGTGGAAGTAAGCAGAATCATTCGAGCATTCAAATCTAATTTTACAGGTCTGGCAATAATAAGTTCGCAAACAAATTGTAGGGAAGTCATATTATATATAAGAGTCCACTAGTGATAAACCGTAATTTATACATATTTCTATCCCATGCTTAGCACATTTTATGGATGATTTTTCCTTAGATTTGGTGAATTTGATGCTCCTAATGCCTTAATTTCATGTTTTATACTTATGAGCATAGGAGAGTGAAAGGAACGAGAAACGGGCCAAAGACGGAGAAATTGGGCCAACGTACGAAATCAATAGGGCCTAGGCTTCCTCACACGAGAATACCACACGAACGTGTCAATTTGGCAAATCAAAGCATGACTCACACGGGTAGACCACATGTCCATGCCTATTTAACAAGCTTGACCATAGCTTGAAGTAATCGCACACGGGCGTGTCACACGAGCGTGTCCCTGTCGAGCCCAAACAGAGTCCTATTCAGAAAAGGCCATTTTTCAGGGCTCTTAGGCATTCCAATGCCTATAAATACACCCTATAAGAGGAGAAGACGGGGGACACACAGGAGGAAGTAAGAAATTGCTCAAGGAAAGTTAATCGATCCATCTCAGAAGCTGGATTCACCATCAAGACTGAAGATCTCCCTTCAAATTCCTTCAGGAGTTTTGGATTTTCTTATGTTTTGTTATTTTTATTCTTTTGAGATGTTTTCTTTCATTAGTATGAACTAAAACCCATAAATACCTAAGGGGAATGCAACTTAAGATGGATCTTGTTATTATTATCTGAATTGTTTGATAAATATTTGACTTGTTCTTAATTATGTGTTCTTAATTCTTGTTTTGATATTTCAGGATATTGATTCAAGTTAAGCTCTTATTCAGAGGAGGAATAGACTCTGTTTAAGAGTAAATTTTTCATAATTAAGCGGATTTGATTGCACGCCTAGAGATAGGGTGACAAGAGTTTGCTGGATTAGGGTGAAACCTAATAAGGGGATCCATAGATCGAGTTAATGCAACCCTAGGGCGTTAATTAGAAAGAGATTTCAATTATTCAATCTAGGGTTAGACATTGTTAGTCTCGAGAGAGATAATAATATAACTGAGGGATCTCTACGGAACAAGTTGAATGATTAAATCGTCCGATTTAGAGTCAAATAACAAGTGAAGTCTAGGTGGATTTTTCCTTAGGTATTATCTTAATCAATCGAGTTTTCCAAAAAGTATTTTCCCCAAATTTCTTTTCTGTGATTTCTTATTTTAATTAATTAGTTGATACTAGTACTTTTAGTTCCTTTGGGTTCGATAATCCAGTCTTGCTAAAGCTATACTACTGTTTGATAGGTACACTTGCCTTCATCGTGATAATAGTTAGTTTCAAGAACGATTCATTATAAATATTTAAAGCCTGTCACAAATATCACATATCAACCAGGTTCTTGTTAGGGACAATATGAGAGTATTCCTTTACACTTTTGGAATGTATGAATGGTTTATCCAAGAAATTATTTTCTGAAACACAGTACGAAAGATCAATATCTGACCATCTGATCGAAGAAAAGGATCCATCCACTGGAATTGTCAAAGCAAGAACTAATAATGGTTCGTGGTTGAAGGGATCATCTAGTAACTACAAAAGTATTTGCAAGGAAAACTACTAAAGAAAGGATTGGTGAAAATTAACCAACCAAAATATATCAGTGTCTTTATTTGTGCATCTGTTATTGTACACCATTAAAATATCATCATTGGATCATTACATAATTAAGACTACGCGAACAATATTAAAAGGATGTGTTTTTGGCACAAGCAAAGTCATGTGATTTTCGAATGTTTAAAGAATCAGTTTGATGACACTGTTTTGTTGCCAGGTATGGATTGCTCCCTAGGTTCAATTGAACTTACCATTGTGTTGCTATGAATTGCAGGTTTAAATGATTGATTCTAGGAATCAATAAGGGAGACCGGGCCACAATTATTCAAGCTTAGGCAGCTTACTTTGTAGTCGTAATAACATGCATATAGCGGGGTGACCTAGAGACGGAGTCTCAAGGCTCGAGTCGATTTTGTACATAAGTCTAAAACAACTTTCAAATTTTCAAGTCTATTATTTTCTTCGATATAGAAGAACTTTTATAGAAATAAGTTCTCTTCTCAAATTAGGAAATTTGGTAAAGCCATTAAGTTATGTGTCCTAACATTAATAAATCCCTTAAGCTAAATCAGTTAATTATCCAAATTGCAAATGCTTATTATATTGTCTTCATTTTGTATGCTGAGAGTGTTAAATTAGAGATTTGTAAATAAGATTAAGTTGCAATATTAATTTAAAATGAATGTGTTAGGAAATTGTTATTGAAGTGTAGGATCTGACAATCGACTTAGGTATGGAGTGTTAAAGATGGGATAATTCTCGATTGACTTAATAATTCTTTGTAGCTTCATATTTTTAATAAATGACTCAATTTATCATCAATTTAAATCACCTATATTACTATGAATCATCTTTACATTTTCACTATCAAAACCCTCAAATAATCTTCAAGTAATACAAATCTAAAAATTACTTCTTTTAATATAATACTATATTTAAATTTCACTTAACTAATAATGCTTGTTTATTCTTATCTCGCCTTGTCTTTATGGCCTCGCTTGAAACTTCATCACCAAATTATCTTTATTAATATCAAATATTCACTTATTTGAATAATGTAACACCCCAAAGCCGGGCTGGATGTTATGGCCAAATCTGGCGATGTCACATTGGAGTGTTTTTCATAAAGTGTGAATTTGTTGAAAACCCATTCTCTATTAAACCTTTATGTACGATCTTTAAGAAGCATTCAAGTCTTGTTAATTTTCAAAATGTACGTCATTTTTTGAAAATAAATCATATTAAAACGTCGTTATTTATTTTAAAATATTGCTTATTGCAGAAGCTCTTAAAACTGTTTATGTATTCGTGGTATTTTTTGAAAAACATTTATCTTTTTGAAAACACGAGTCTTTTTCCTACTGCTAGCAGAATTAAAGCAAAATAAATATAAATCCCCAAATTAAAAATAAAATCCAAAAAAGCCTTATTACAAGAAAATCCCCAAATTATACTACTTATAATTTAAAAGATAACATGGAAGCATAAGTCGTTGTGTGTCCATCTTCGAGTCCCTCGCAGCACCGATTCGCCCAAGGATTACCTGCGCAGATAAGCAGAAAGGTGAGTTTACGAAAACTCAGTGTGTAATCCCTTAATAAGCAAACAGTCAAACATACAGTGAGCAATCCCATATCAGTAATAATTCAGTGCAGTACAGATATAAAATCAGAAATCCTACCCAACCAGCCTCTACACACCACTCCGTCCAGCCTTACACACCATGTGGGGATAAAATCAACCCACCTATCCCTACACACCAAAAATAGCACTGGTTGCGGCACTAAATAGTATTTGCAGCAAAGCTGCCAAAATAATAGGCTTAGAGCCATCAGTGCTTTGTAGCAGAGCTGCCAGTGCAGTACATTTCCTCCAATCATATATAAACCCATCCCCATGCAATGCATCATGCAACATGTCATGTCATATCATAATATTAAACATGTACTCAATACAGTTACAAATAGCATGCTAAAATATAAACATACATCACATAAGAGCAAAACAGTCATTTTACCATATAAGGGCAAAATAGTCATTTTACCACATAAGGGAAAAATAGTTATTTTGCCACACAAGGGCGAAACAGTCATTTTACCACATAAGGGCAAAACAGTTATTTTGCCACATAAGGGCAAAACAATCATTTTGCCACATAAGGGCAAAACAATCATTTTACCCCATAAAGGCAAAATAGTCATTTTACCGATTAGGGTCCAAGTACACTTACCGACCCAATAGAAGGTCCACAGTCGTCTTGGGTGACCCGTGCAACCTTAACAGTCAAATAGTGTAAATGGGACCAAATCCCATAATGCGGACCCATGTGGGCCTACATGCTCGTGTTGCCCAAATAGTCTAGAAATGGCCTTGGCCATGTAAACTACACAGCCTGGCCCAATATTCTCCACACTTTTGTGGCCCACACGCCCGTGGGGCCCACATGACCCATTTCAGCCCAACGTGGCCCAAAACTGCCTAAGCCCATGAAATCGATCATGGTGGCCTTTACGATCAAATGCCCACGCTTATGCGTTCGGATTACCACACGAGCGAGCATACGCCCGTGTAGCGATGATAGTTAAATTTGCTGGCTTTTCTCAATTTACAATTGGGCAGTGTTTACACACCTGTTTGCGAATAGTGCTAAAAATCCATGACTACCAAAACCTACATTAATCAAGGCATTCAATGAGTCTTTTAATCGTTAGGGTTAAACACCCTCTTATTAACACTTAATCCCAAAATAGTAATTGTTACCTGCCTTGATTGAACAAATACAATTTAACCCACGTTAATCGCTGACCAAGATTGACCTCAAGATCCTTGGCGAAATCTGCATTACAACCTAGTCTTGTTAACTAATACCATAAACGTACATAACTCGAACTAAGTGAACAATGATAAACCGTAATTTATACAAATTTTTATCCCATGCTTAGCATAATTATGGATGTTTTCTCTTTAAAATTGGTGAATTCGATGCTCCTAATCCTTTAATTTCATGTTTTATACTTAGGTGAGCATAGGAGAGTAAAAGAGCGAGAAACGGGCCGAAAACAGAGAAAATAGACCCACGTGGGAAATCAACACGGCCTGGACTTTCTCACACGGGCGTGTCACACGACCGTGTCCCTTTGGCAAGATTGAAGCATGACTTACACGGGTATATTACACGTCCGTGTCTATTCAACAGCCTTGACCACGGGCTGGAGTAATTGCACACGGGATTGTCCCTACCGAGCCCAAGTATAACCCTATTCGGAAAAGGCCAATTTTGGGGGCTCTTAGGCATTCTAAAGCCTATTTAAATACTCGAGGAGGCACTTAGAAGAGGGGCGCAGAGTAGGAAGCAAGGAATTACTCAAAGAAAGCTTATTGATCCATCTCAGAAGCCGGATTCATCATCAAGACTGAAGGTCTCCCTTCAAGTTCCTTTAGGAGTTTTGGGTTTTGTTATGTTTTGTTATCTTTATGCTTTTGAGATGTTTTCTTTCATAAGTATGAACAAACCCCTTAAATACCTAAGGGGAATGAAACCTAAGACGGATCTTGTTATTATTATCTGAATTGTATGATAAATATTTGACTTGTTCTTGATTATGTGTTCTTAATTCTTGTTTTGATATTCCAGGATATTGATTCAAGTTAAGCTCTTATTCAGAGGAGGAATAGACCCTGTCTAAGAATAAATTTGTCATAATTAAGCGGAGTTGATTGCACGCCTAGAGATAGGGTGATAAGATTTTGCCAGATTAGGGTTAAACCTAATAAGGGAATCCTAAAATCGAGTTAATGCAATTCTAGGGTGTTAATTAGAAAGAGATTTCAATTATTCAACCTAGGGTTAGTCGTTATTAGTCTCGAGAGAGATAATAAATTAACTTAGGGATTTCGACGGATCAAGTCAAATGAATAAATCATCTGATTCAGAGTCAAATAACAAGTGAAGTCTAGGTGGATTTTTCCTTAGGTATTGTCTTAATCAATTGAATTTTCCCAAAAGTATTTTCCCAAAATTTCTTTCTGTGCATTCTTAGTTTAGTAATTAGTTTCGATAACCAAACCTCTTAATTTTTAGGCTAGATAATAAAAAGGAAGTAAATACTAGTACTCATGGTTCCTTTGGGTTCGACAATCTGGTCTTGCTAAATTTTACTACTGTTCGATAGGTACACTTGACTTGATCATGATAATAAGTTACTCTCAAGAACGATTCATTCATAAATATTTAAAACCAGTCACGAATATCACGCATCAAACAAGTTACCGAAATGTAGAACTAAGAGCGGAGGATAGCAGTAAACGGCCTACAACAGCACACCCTAGAATCGAGGCACGAGATGGCACAATCACACCCCTGAGATGGAATATTCGGCCAACCCTAAAAAGTGAAAAGAGAAGAAAGTCAAAAGAAAGAAATGAGGGGAAAGTATTCGGCCAAAGTGTCACAGTGCAAGGAGAGGGAGATGTAGATATTCACAAGAGTTGAGAAGAGAAGAAGAGTCAATGAGTATTTGTCAAACAGAAACAAAAGAAATGGAGAGGATGAGATTGGATGTTCGGCCAATGTAACAAAGTGAAAAGGAAAAGAATAGATAAAAAGGAAAGAGGGAAGAGTATCCAGCCAACTTAGAGAGAGAAAAAGAAGTAATCAACCAAGAGAAATAAACTGATCGGGCAAAGGGGAGAGATGTCTATTCGGCAAAAGTAGAGAACGAACACAAGAAAATACCCTAAATAGACAAAGTAATAATCGGCCTCAATAAGAAATGAGAAGAACCCAAAGCAAATGACAAAACCAAAAATGGAGAGAAAAACGAAAGAACCGATGCACAAAAAGTAAAACTCGAAGCCAAAATTTGACACCAAACCAAAGACTGAAAAAGACCAAAAAATGGTAACAATTACCGAATTGGTAAATAAGACAACCCCAAAATCGAATGCACTTAGCATTTGCCTCTCCATTCATCACCAGCTCTTCTCCAACCACAAATCCCCACGATTTTCTCCTAAAATCTCTCCCCACATCTCTCCTCAAATCTCTCAACTGATCACTCCTCCATCAACCACTCAGTTTGAATTCCACTCCACCACCTCAGTGTTTCGGTCAAAGCACAATACCTCCACAGCATCAGAAGCAAAATAAACACTCCCTTGTGTCAAGCAGGACTTGAACCTCAAACCTCTTAGAACACTCCACACGCCACTTACCACTAGACTAGCAGGCTTCCTATGTCATGTTTCGCCCATTTTTATTTAAAAACCTACTGTATAGAGCCAAGGGTTTCATCAAGTGAAAACAAAATCTAGTACAAGCCAAGGCTTGAACTGAAGACTTCTCCAACACTTCTCAGGACACTCAACCTCTGTAACAAGCATGTTTTGTGTTACTTTCTTGCACAACTAAACTTTTATGAGCAGCCTCCTAACTGCTCCCATGCTCAAGACTTAATACTTCTAGGCCCAAAATCGGGGCGTTACAAATAAGGGTTATCAAAAAAATTTTGCCACCAATTTGATTAAAAATGAAGTAGCAAAGTTGATGTTAGAAGGATTTCATCTAGTTTGGGACTTCTGACAGGTTGAGCTTGAGTTTGATAATGCTATGTTAGTGGAATTAATTTTAGCTGGTAAATCTATTGATAATCTACCATTCATTAGCTATTATAGAATGACTGGAAAGTAAGTACCCGTCATATTTTTAGAGTGATGCTATAGGATTCACACGTATCAAGGTGTTTTTCGAGCCTCTTCCACTTGTACAAGATTTAGTTCAAAAAGATATTATGGGTTGTTGATTTTATATTGTTATGATAATCGCCTAGTTTTGTTTTATTTAAAAAAATTGCTAATCAAATACTAAATGGTCTACGTATAAATGTGGCATGGGATCTACCAACACTAATTCTAACATATCATACATCATAGCCTATGCACCAATAATATTATTTTCAAATTTATAATTTCCTTAATGTTATGAATATCTTATTAAGTGGATGTCCATCATGATCAAGATAAAGTTTTAATGTACTTTAAATTCTAATAGTTATTAGAATTAGATCCTACTTCTTTTATACTTCTTATGCTTATAAATAGAGACTAGTGAAGCATTGCAATCATCCCTTTTGATCAATAAAGTACATCCTCTATTACTTTCATATCTTCTTTGTTCTTTGTTCTTTTCATCTCTCTTTATTTTATAACACGTTATCAGCACGATCTTGCTCAAAGTGATAGTTCCTTTTATCAACAATCAAATTTATCCTCCATGATTTTCAATATCTTTGATGGCAAGATGCAAAGTTTTTATACGAAATTTCTTTTATTTAATGTTTCATATCTAATTATTATTTTTCATCTTCAAATATTATACGTTATCATTTTTTTGATTAACTTATTTTACTTTTTGTTCTTAAAGATGGTGAAAGATTTGATGCCGTTATATATATGAAATCGAGAAGTAAGATTCATTCTCAAATTTTGCTTTTTGATATCTGCTTGGGGATGATCTATTTTTCTTCACTACAAAGGATGTTGTTTATAATCACTACTTCTCATCCATGGTAACGTAAGTCAATCTAATCAACTTCTTTTGAAATTTGATTTTATTTCTATTAAGAAGTTCAATTTATATAATTCATTATCCTTATCTCTATGAATTTATAAAACCCTTCACGCATTTAGTTATTGGGATTTTTATGTGTTGATAAATATTTTTTTTATTTTTAATAGAATTGATTGGTTTAATTTTAATTTTGATTAAGATATATGATTTGTAACAACCCTTATTTGTATTCAATGTTGGAACAGGATACGAGGCATTACCAGACTCACATCACAAGCAAACATACAATTTCGAGTCATAAATTTCTGGCCAAATTAAAAACCATTTGCATTCAATCATAGAGTCTCAAATACGAGCCTACGAGACCCAAATCATGCTTTGGAAGTGATTCGGGACTAAACTGACAACTCGGGAAATTTTTACAAAACTTAGAAAATTTTTGCTATGAACAGGGGTCACATGCCCGTGTGGTTTAGGACACGCCTGTATGGGCAGGCCGTGTGGTTACACACGCCTGTATCCCTAACCCGTTAACTCTTTGTTTTGCAATGCATGAACAAATTGAGATCACATGCCCAAGTCACATGCTCGTGTGCTAGGCCGTGTGGTTAATTTAATTTTCATAAAATAGGTGCAGACTTCACACGCTTGGGACACAGGCCCGTGCCTGAGGCTGTGTCCCTTACAAGACTGAGACACACGCCCGTGTCTCTGCCCGTGTGCTCAATTCTAAACATTCTGTTTCTCGAAATTTAGGGTGCAGGGGAAACGCTACTGGAACACATGCCCATGGGGCAGACTGTGTGTCACACACGGCCTAGACACACGCCCGTGTGGACAAAATAAAGGCTATTTACCAAGCCATTTGTCACCCTCATTTACACCTACACATGCACAAGTTCAAGGAATAATTCATAGCATACTTGGACAACCAATACATCCACAAACAAGGTCAATTCATGTTATTTCATTATCCGCACTCAACACATTTACAACATCATATTCTACCCAACCAAATCAAACCAAACTCACATCCACAATTACCAACACACATACTTTTATCATGCATAATTCTTCATAAATTTCATAGCATACCAATGAGTCAATCTCAACCATTCAACAACAAACCCATTAAGCCACATTCAATCCTTTACCAAGCATTTATAAACCATATCACACAAGAGATAATTACACATGCATGCATATATAAATATATATAAGCTTGCAACCAATTCAACCAAAATGAGCCAAGTTACATGGCCAAATACCACATCAGGCATTTGACAATTACAAGCCAATACATTTGGCCAAATTCATAATGACACATATAACAAAATGACCAAGTCCTTATACATGCCATATTCTCAAAATGTTTAAAATCATCAGTACCCAAAATACAGTTCGATAGTGTGATACGATCTCTGACGATCTCTAATCCAAGCTAGCTTAGCGACACTATAAAACATGGAAAATAAAACGGAGTAAGCTATATAGCTTAGTAAGCTCGTATAAAAGAAATAAGCTAACCTTAATATACATTAACATGCAAGTAATACATCATAATGAAATGTAATTTACCATATTCTCATTATCAAAAATCACTACCATCACAAACTTACCTTAAATTCGTCACATCACAAATTAATAATCATAAGCTTTGAATACATATTTGTACCACCTCGAAATAGTTTCATACACATTCTAAACCTTGTCATACACAATGAACCACTTGAAATAATAAATCCGGATACTCGGGAACCTTGCACACAAGGTGCCACATGTGTAGCCATTGCTACCTCTACCTCATATCACATACATGCTTGCTCTCGAGCCAACAGCTAGCCTACTCACACAAGCTGTCAGTCGAGATGTAGCTATACGATGTTTCTCACACAAGCTATCAAGTAACTGCAACATATGCCGGTATACTCAGCCACAGGTAGGACGTTCAGGACCAGCACCCAGAATCAGATAACAAAAAACCCTAGTGAAGTGTCACTTGTATCCTAATCTACTCGTAAGGTTTGATTGGGATCCCTCGCTTATCAAAATGTCATCAAATGTGTCCATAAGATCAATTAAACAATTCATGCATAAATTAAAGCATTTAAAATACATTTAAAGTAAAGCTTATTTAACATACGAACTTACCTCGATTACAAAAATGACCGAAAGAGATCTATTCGTCAACTACTTTGGTTTTTCACCGATAGACCCGAACTTCGTTTTTCTTGATATATAATACCACATTTAACTTATTTAATCATCACATTATTCAATTCAGCCCAAAAACATATATGGAAAAATTTACATTTTTACCCCTAACTCTTCAACATTTTACAATTTAGTCCTTAGGCTCGTAAAATGAATTTCATTCAATTTCTTCACAACCCAAGTCTAGACGATTATTATTTATACTCATAACAACCCACATTTTCCATTTATTCACACTTTTCTACACATTTTATAGACTTTTACAAATGTCCCTATTTGTCGTTTTTACCGAAAATCACTTTTCAAAAGTCGTTTAAAAAAAACAAACATGCATTTTCTACCATAAAAAATCAAAATATAAGCATATTCATCATGGATAAAATTTTAAACTTTAACTTTCTTTCAAATTAGACCTTGAAATAGCTAAATCAAGTTACAACGATCTCAAAAATGTAAAAATCGTTAACAATCGAGCTTGAAAGCTTGGCCAAACCTAGCTATGTCTCCTCTTTCTAAATTTTGGCTATGGGGATGAAATTAAAGAAGATGACATCTTTTATTTTAGTTAATTTGTCTTTATTTACTAGATTACCAAAATGCCCTTCACTTAAACTTTGAAATTTTTCCTAACCATATCCATTTTTCCCATACTAAGATATAATAGTCTAATTACCATTTAAGGACCTCTAATTTAAAATTTCATAACAATTTACTATCTTTAGCCTATAGAACTCAAATTTTGTACCTATTGCAATTTAGTCCTTCTAGTCAAATTGGACACTCAATCGATAAAATTTCTTAACGAAATTTTCACACAATTATTCTATCATGCTGTAGACCTTAAAAAAACAATAAAATAAATATTTCTAGTTCGAATTTGTGGTCCTGAAACCACTATTCTGATATGACCCAAAAACGGGCTGTTACAAATCTCCCCCTTTAAGGATTTTCGTCCCCGAAAATTTTACCAAAAAAGAGGTCAGGGTACTATTTTCTCATAGCTTCCTTGGGTTCCCACATAGGCTCTTCGACTCCATGTCGTTGCCATAAAAATTTCATTAGAGTTATGCTTTTATTTCTCAACTGTTTAACCTCTCGAGCTAGCACTTTGATCGATTCTTTACCATATGTCATATCGGATCGAATCTCAACCTCTGTTAGAGAAATCACATGCGAAGGATCTGATCGGTATCATCGCAACATTGACACATGAAACACATTGTGAATCCTCTCTAATTCTGACGACAAAGCTAGTCGATATGCCACTGGCCTTATTCTTTCAATAATCTCATACGGCCCAATGAAATGCGGACTTAACTTGCCCTTGCGACCAAATCTAAGTAGTTTCTTTCATGGGGATACTTTCAGAAACACTTT
This sequence comes from Gossypium hirsutum, assembly GCF_007990345.1. Taxonomy (NCBI): domain Eukaryota; kingdom Viridiplantae; phylum Streptophyta; class Magnoliopsida; order Malvales; family Malvaceae; genus Gossypium; species Gossypium hirsutum. The sequence continues at coordinate 59,137,440 of NC_053430.1, read as the reverse complement.
ATCACCAACCTAAGATTCAATATCCTTTCATTTCAAATCTGAGTATGATTCTGTCGATCCGAAGCTGCTTTCAAACAATCAAGAATTACTTTCACATTCTCCTCAGTTTCTCTCACCAAATCGACTCCGTGAATCTGTTTCTCACTAAGCTCGGTCCAGTACAACAGAGTTCGACACTTGCGCCCATACAATGCTTCATACGATTCCATCTTAATACTCAATTGAAAACTATTGTTATAAGCAAATTCGACCAAAGGTAGATATTTCTCCCAACTACCTTCGAATTCTAAAACACAACAATGAAGCATATCTTTGAGAATTTGAATCACACTCTCCGATTGACCACCAGTTTGCTGGTGAAACTAGTACTAAAATTCAAATTTGTACCCTACACTTCTTGCAATTTCTTCCAAAATCACGATGTACCTCATATCTCTATTCGAAATAATAGAAGTAGGCACTCCGTGCAATCTAACAATTTCAGCAATGTACAATTTAGCTAACTTATCAAGTGAGTAATCGATACGTACTGGAATAAAATGAGCCGATTTCGTCAATTTATCAACAACGACCCATACAGCATCTTTCTTTTTTGGAGTCAAAGGTAACCCCGATACGAAATCCATCGTAACTTTAACACCCCTAATCCATAACCGTCACTGGAATAGATTAATAGGCATTACCAAACTTATAACTCAGTTCAAAATAATCATATATCAAATACCATATCATTTCAATAATATAAGTCATTTGTATTCAATATGAATTTAAAACGAGCATACAAAGTCTAAATCATGCATTCGGGACAAAATTGATAGCATATGAAAGTTTCAAAACTTAGAAAAATTTTCAACTTTTCAAAGGTCACACGCCCGTGTGAATAGGCCGTGTGCCTCACATGGATTTAGACATGCTCGTGTGTCTAAGCCGTGGCAAAACAGAGCATACATACTGACTTGTCCACACGGCCTCAAGACACGCCCGTGTGCCAGGCCATATGAAAAATACTGACTTGGCCACACGGCTGACCACATGCCCGTGTTTCGGCCCGTGTGACACAGACGACCAATAGACACCCGTGTGTCTAGACCTTGTCAAAACTAGAGGGTAGACTGACTTTAATTAATAGGGTACCCCAGGGGACACACGGCCGTATAACGTGATCGTATGTCACACACGGTTGAGACACACGCCCGTGTCTCTGCCTGTGTGGACAAAAATAAGCCATTTGAATGGCCAACTTGCCACCCCAATTGGGTGAAACCTACAAGCACCAACTAAGCATATTTGCACAACATTTATAACTAATTCACAACCAAAACATTAGCCATTCATGACATATCATTGCCAACCACATTCCCAACTTAATTCATCAACTAAATCATAACAAATGTAAACTAAAATCATACCAAAACATATGTTTCAATACATCATTCAATCTCATGCTCAAAATTTACCAAAACTTATCAACATTGACCATTTCTTTTGGTCATTCAAATATAATATTCCCAACCATAAGTTTAAACACAAGCTAGCCATATCACATGGCTAAATAAATACATCACAAAACATAATCCAAACACTTCTAGCCTATACATACCATACTTTAATATATACATTTCAAAAGTACCAAAACAATGTTCGATAGTGTGGAGACAATCCCCGACGATCCCTGAGCTCACAGTGGCTTCGATATCTATAAAATAATGAAAACACACACAAAGTAAGCTTTCAAAAGCTTAGTAAGCTCGTACTAAATATAACCAACATTTTATATAATACAAAACATCATCATCTAATAGACACTTAGTAGTTCTCGAATCATTTATCAATTCTATTCCATCACAAATTAATATGTTCATACTAACTTATCAAGATTTATACACACAGTATCATCTACCACATAGATTTCGTACATACCTGAACTTTCCCATATTTATTCATTTTCATTCTTACCTTCCATTGAAATACATTAACTCTTTCCGAAGTCTTTTCACGCTTTAAGAATTCGCACACTTAGTGATTTAATGATTAGCCGAAGCTAAAATGATCCTGCACACTTAGTGCCATCTCAAATAGCCGAAGCTACCTTAGTATCACACACTTAGTGCCTTATATAGCCACAGCTATTCCATTTTGCACACTTAGTGTTATTTATAACTGCAACTATTTCTAATCGCACACTTAGTGCCGAATACCTACAATTTATCCACTTACACAAACCATAGTAACACATCTATATAATTCATGCATCTTCAGAGCAATAAAAGATGACTATAATATCATTTATTCTGTACAAACTTACCTCGTATTCAAAATTACCAACTCGGATTGTTTACTCTATAACCTTCAACTTTCCTCGGTCTAAATCTGAATTCTTCTTTTCTTGATCTATATGTATTGAAAATTAACCCTTTTATTCACCAAATGATTCAAATCAATCCATAAACATTCATTTAGGGCATTTTACAAACTAGCCTTCACATTTTCACATTTTGACACTTTAGTCCTTAATTCACAAAATCATAAAATACACATAGTTTGCATATATTCATGCTTGGCCGAATTCTCCTAGTACTCATACTAGTCCACACAGTTCATTTATTTTACATTTTAGTCGTTCAATTTACAAATTTCATAATTTAGCCCATTTCTCTCAAAATTACCAAAAATTCAAAGACAAAATATATCAATCTAACATATATCTTTTATTTCTCAACAACTAACATCACAAAACTCACAATTTCATTAATGGAACATTTTAAAATCATAATCAAATTCAAAAATTGAGGCATGGGCTTAGTAAAACACAAAGCAACGATCACAAAAACGTAGAAATCATAAAAAACCGAACAAAATCCATACCTTAATTAAGGAAATCAATGGCCGAATGAAATGAAGCTTAAAACCCTTTCTTCACTTCTATTTCCGGTAGAAAAAGATGAATAAAATGGCCACATTTTGATTTGTTTTGATTAATATTAACATATTAATCAATTTCCTATTTTGCCCTTATTTTATAACATAATTAAACCATTACCAAATGTTTATTTATGTCCACTAACCTTGTCAATGGGCTAATAACCACATAAGGACCCTTGCTTTATAAAGCCATGAAAAATAGATACCTTTACAATATAGGAAGCTACTTTTATATTTTATGCGATTAGGTCCTTTTTATCTAATTGAGCACACAAACAACTAAATTTTTATACAATTCACACATGCGAATTCACATACCATAAGCACGGAAAATAATATTTAAAATATTTTTCTAACTTAAATTTGTGGTCCCGAAACCACTTTTCTGACTAGGGTCTAAACCGAAATTTTACAGTAACTCTATCCCATTTCCACTTGGGATAGCCATAGGCTGAAGTAAACCTGAAGGCGCTTGATGTTCGACTTTCACTTGTTGAAAAATCAGACATCTCATTACAAACTCTGGAATGTTTCGTTTCATGCCTAACCACCAGTACAATTCCTTCAAATCATTATACATCTTTGTACTCCTAGGATGAACAAATAAACAACCATTATGTGCCTCACAAAGAATTTTCTAAATCAATTCAATATCTATCAGTACACAAATCCTACCTTGGGACCTCAAACAATGATCGGATCCAATTTGATATTTTGAATCACTATTCGATTCGCATTGAACTCTTTTAGCTTGCAACTCGCTATCACCTTTCTGTGCTTTGCAAATTTGCTGAAGAAATATCGGTCTAGCTTTCAACTCAGCCAAAATTGATCCATCATCAAACAAAGTTAACCGCGTATTCATTGCTCTCAAGTCAAACAAAGTCTTTCTACTTAAAGCGTCTGCGACTACGTTCACTTTCCCCAAGTGATAGTCAATCACTAACTCATAATCTTTCAACAACTCGAGCCATCTTCATTGTCGGAAATTCAAATCTTTCTAAGTCATCAAATGCTTTAAACTCTTGTGATCAGTAAAGATATGACACTTCTCACCGAATAAATGATGTCTCCAAAATTTTAAAGCAAACACAATAACAGCTAATTCAAGTCGTGCGTAGGATAATTCTTTTCGTGTGATTTTAACTGTCTCGAGGCATAGGCTATCACTTTACCCTCTTGCATCAATACCCAACCAAAACATTCAATGACACATCACTGAAAATCACAAACTCTTTCCCCGACTCAGGCTGCACTAACACCGGTGCCTTAGTCAACAACACTTTCAACTGTTCAAAACTCTTTTGACATTTCTTAGACCACTTGAATTTCACATCCTTTCGTAACAATTTGGTCATAGGTGTAGCAATCATCGAAAATCCTTTAACAAAACATCAATAATAGCCAGCTAAACCTAAAAAACTTCTCAATTCGGATACATTTCTCGGAGGTTTCCAATCAATGACTGCCGAAATCTTACCCAGATCAACCCATATACCTTCCGTTGAAACGATGTGTCCCAAAAATCTGACTTCTCAGAGCCAAAACTCACTTTTGCTGAATTTAGCAAATAATTTCTTATCTCTTAAAGTCTGTAATTGTAACACCTCTTACCTGTATCCGAGGCCGGGCTAAGGTACGAGGCGTTCCAGACAAACATACAAACATTAAACTAAAATACGAGCCATAAAATTTTATTCATATTTCAAAGCGTTCATTCTCTTACACATAATCCCTTATTTGAGTCTACGGAGCCCAAAACATACTTTAGAAAGGGTTTGGGACTAAACCGAGAACTTACGAAAATCTTGGAAATTACATGCTTTAAGGCTCCACATGCCCGTGTCCCAAAGTCGTGTTCCATACACAGCTGAGACACATGGTCGTGTCTCTGCCTGTGTGGAATATACCTAGGCTATTTTTCAAGCTTTGGTCAACCTTGATCTCTTACACACTAATACAAAATCAAAAGCATATAACATGGTATTCATTTAATGATTAAACATCCTCAATTAAACCACAAACATAGCATTTGTATGTCATCATACATGTGTCTCTCATACTCATTTTACCTTGTTTATTATAGTACCACTTATACATTTATACCAATATTATCATCTTACCAAATATCTTCAGCTTAATCATTAAGCATTCATATTTAAAGCTAGATCATATCTTTATAAAATACCACGATTCAGATGCGCAGAATAACATGTTTGCCTGAAACATTTCAATTCAATTCCATACCCAACAAGCATTACATTGAGACTAGTCATATATATATATACATGTCATGATACATAACATTCTCTTTTTGTTTTCTTATAAACACATATCATTTATTTCATTATATCAATATTTCATATACCATAGTTTCCATGTATTCCACATATATTTATTTTCCTCCTCCTCCTCTCCATTCCACATCCTTAATGTATATAGCATTCTTGTAAGTACGATTTCACAATTTACTAATAAATGTTCACATCAAACTGTCCACACGAGTCATAGTCACTTAATTATTTATAATTCGAGCTACAAAGCTCCAAATTAAGATCCGTAAATTTCCCCTGAAACTAGACTCACATATCGTTCCACCATAAAATTTTCATAATTTTTCGTTTAAGCCAATTAGTACAGTTTATTCATTAAAATTTCCCCTGTTTCACTTTCTGATAGTTCTGACCTGTCTTCACTAAAAAATAATTATCTCATAGTACAGAACTCGGATAATGTTCTTGTTGATTTATCTTGAAAATAGACTCATTATGGATTTTAAAAATATAATTTTTAGCCTCTAATTATTTTTCTCCAAATTTTTGTGATTTTTCAAAGTCAGAACATGGGATCACGTAAGCATTCTGAATCAGTCTCACGAAAACATAAATATCTTGAAATATAGAACTCCTTTGCTTTCTATGTTTCTTTTATATGGAAATAGACTCATTAAGCTTTAATTTTATATCTCATTTAGTCTCTGATTCAATTTATACTATTTTTGGTGATTTTTCAAAATCACGTCACTGCTACTGTCTAAAACAGTTTTATTGCTAATTCACTCTTTCACACTTTCTTTGTATTAACCTCATTTTAACATACATATCACAAATCATTTTCACCACATTTCATACATCATAAGTATAGGCCCATGATCACAAGGTCACCATAAAATCATCTTCATGTATAACTTACTTGTTTATAACCTTACCACATCCTGGTCACTTAATGAACACATCATTCACATAACCAAGTTCCTGCACATATTCATCACAAAACTCACAAAGCAATACATAGAGAGTCTCCCGTTGAACACTTCGGATCAATCCTCGATACTTGGTTGTTTCAGCACATAGCTCTACCCATCATATAGTTCGGCTCTCTTGTACACATGGTGAACACTTAGTACCACCCATGTGACCTAGCCAGTTTATCTCGTAGCTCTCTTGTCTACATGGTGTCCTTCACTTGGAACCACGCATGCGACCTAGCTACATATATCCCGTAGCTCTCTTGTCTACATGGTGTACACATAGTATCACCCATGTGACCTAGCTACATCATAATGTCTTGTAGCTCTCTTGTACACATGATGTGCACTCAGCACTATACATGTGACCTAGCTACATACCATCTGTATCATCCAATCTTTCCGAAGGTTCAACCAGGATTTCTCTCTCTTTCCCAACAATTTCACCAATCAAGTAATTATCCACAAACATATTTCCAATATTTTTATAAAATATCAAAATACAAGTAATAGTGATGTATTACTTACATATAAACTTACATCTCATTTAATATCAACGCAATAACATTAAATTACACATTGTCTTATTAAAAATCATATGAACTTACAATTTCCCATAATATCCATAATCATAGAAATCACATTTATGTATGATAATTCAATGCACTTCATGTACCATAGACATATTTTTAAATCAATTCATAAACTTGGCACCATAATCATTTAATTTAACATAATTCAATTAATTCACTAAATTTAACTTTCAAATATAAATTACAGCATTATTGTTGTATTATTATCATACCAACTTACATACTTTCAACACCTCGGAGATCATAGTAAATATATCAATTTTACATTGAAACATGCATAAATTAATGCTTATTATACATATGAACTTACCTTGATATTAAAACGGCCATTTTACCAACTTTCCCAATTTTCGATTTTTCTCTCATTCTAGGTTCAAATCTCATTTTCCGGGATCTAAAACATCATATTTTACTTATTTAATTAATGTACTATTCAAACCAGTCCTTAACTCAAACTTTGGAAAAATTACAATTTTGCCCCTAAACTTTTGCATATTTACACTTTTTCCCCTAGGCTCGGGAATTAAACTTCATCCCTTATTCTTATGTTTTATGACATGATGATCACTTTTCCCTTCTATGGCAACATCAAATTCTCACTCTAACATATACTTATGACTATTAGCTATTTTTACCAATTAAGCCCTTTCTCTCGTTTTCACTTAAAACCGAGTAGCACAAGTTGTCTAACATAACTTAAAACCTCACATTGTATCATAAAACACCAGAATACACAAATTTTACCTATGGGTACTTTTCCAAATATGAATCCTAGGTTGAATTATTGCTAGCATAAGCTAAATCAAGTTACCGGGACTCCAAAAACGTAAAGAACTTGAAAAACGGAGTTAGAACGGACTTACAATTGAGCTTGGGAAGCTTGAAAACCCTAGCCATGGAGTCTCCCTTGGTATACACATCCATGGTGAAGAAGATGAGCAAAATTGGCTTTTAATTTTGTATTTTAATTCATTTTACCCCTAAATGACCAAATACCCTTACTACTAAACTTTCCAAAAATTCCATCCATGTCCAATTTTTGTCCATAACTTAGAAATTGGTCAAATTTCTATTTAAGACCTCCTAATTAATATTTCAAATCAATTTTATACTAGAAACTTCTAGAATGCAAGTTTTGCAACTTATTCAATTTAGTCCCTAACTTCGAATTAAGTACTTTATGCATAGAATTTCTTTACGAAATTTTCACACAATCATGCAATCATATCATAGACCTCAAAATAATCATAAAATAATCAATTTTGGGCTATTACAGTAATACAATTCTTAAATGTTCGGCATGCTCAGACTTATCTCGAGAATAAATCAGGATGTCATCAACAAATACAACCACAAACTTATCCAAATACGGTCGAAAATTTTGATTCATCAAGTCCATAAAAATGGTAGGAGCATTAGTTAATCCAAAATGCAAAACAAGAAATTCATAATGCCCGTACCTTATTCTGAATGCAATTTTTGGCACATCCGAATCCTTGACTCTCAGCTGATAATAGCTCGATTTTAAGTCTATCTTCAAGAACACTGTTGCCTCTTTCAACTGATCGAACAAATCATCATTTCTCGGTAAAGGATACTTGTTCTTTATCGTAACCTTGTTAAGTTGATGATAATCTATACAAAGTATCATGGATTCGTCTTTCTTTTTGACGAATAACACTGGTGCACCCCAAGGCGAAAAACTCAGTCTCGCAAATCCCTTATCTGTCAGCTCTTGCAACTAAGACTTCAATTCTTTCAATTCGGCTGGAGTCATTCTATACAGATCTATCGATATCAGTGAAGTTCCCAGCACTAAATCAATAGTAAATTTAACCTCTCTGATCGATGGTAATCCATGCAACTCCTTTGGGAACACATCCGAATATTCACAAACTACCGACACAGATTCAATCTTTAATTCAAACATTTTCGAATCCAATACATACGCAAGATAAGCCTCACAACCTTTTCTTACATACCTCTGAGCCGACATCAACGATGTCACAATAGGCAACTCACCCAACTCATCCGGTTCCATTCGAAGAATTTCATTATTTTGACATTTCAATTCAATAATCTTTCATGTAAAATTCACTACGACATCATGTAGAGTCAACCAATCCATTCCAAGAATGACATCGAACTCTTCAAATAGTAAAAGCATTAAGTCAGCCGGAAAACAGTGACCTCGAATCATTATAGGACAACCCTTGTAAACTTTATCAACTAGAACATATTTGCCTAAGGGGTTCGACACCTTAATCAAATATTCAATAGACTCAACAGGAAAATTCTTACTAGATATCTAATTCAAGCAAATATAAGAATGAGTCCATCCAGGATTAATCAATGCAACTGCATTAGTATCATAGAGAGAAAATGTACCAGTGATAACATCAGGGGATGACGCATCTTTGCGAGCGTGAATAGCGTAGGTTCTAGCAGGTGCTCTAACCTCTGATCTCGTAGTTAATTCTTTTGTCACACCTCTACTACTATTCCAACTTCTAGTATTTCTCAGCGGCCTCCCTCTAGCGGCAGTGTTACTCGGCCTTGCATTCTAAACATTATCCTTCTCAGTCATTTCAGGGCAATCTCGAATAAAGTAATCTTAGGAGCCACATTTAAAGCAAGCTCGATTATTCATCCTACATTCATCGGGATTTCTCCTACCACAGTGTTGACATTCAGGTCTAATAAACCTAGCATTAGCAACGCTCGCTATTAACGTAGTTTGGGCCTTAGAACCCGAATACTACTTCCCACGATCTCTATTGGGATACCCAGCTAAAGTATTTGTACGAGTATACAAATCCATCAATTTTTTTGATGAAGACAGGAATGACTTATTCATCGGTCTTTTTCTTGAATCTCAAGCCTCAAACTCAGCTTTTCTCTTTTATTTGCTTAGCTCTTCAGCTTTGCAAGCTCGATCAACCAGCACGACCAATTCTTTCAACTCTAAAATCACAACTAGTAGTCTGATATCTTCATTCAACCCATCTTTGAATCTCTTGCACATGATAGCCTCGATGGAAACACATTCCCAAGCATACTTACTGAGCCTAACAAACTCTCGCTCATATTTAGTCACAGACATACGGCCCTATTTTAGCTCTAAAAACTCTTTATGTTTCTGATCAAAGAACCATTGATTGATACAATTCTTTCTGAACTCTTCTTAGAAGAAACCCCAGGTAACTTTTTCTTCTGGTACCACAAATACAAGAGTATTCCACCACTAGTATACTGAGTCCCTCAGTAGTGATATAGTGCATTTCAAGCACTCATTCGATATGCAAGAAAGCTCATTAAATACCCTGACAGAGTTCTCAAGCCAAATTTCTGCCCTCTCGGGATCATCATCAACATTGGCTCTAAATTCTTCAGCCCCTTGTTTCCGAATCTAATCAACTGGAGGCTTGTTCAATCTTAACAATTCCACACCTTGGGGAGTTACAGGAATTGATTGGGGGTTAGGTAGGGGTGGAGAATGTTGGACAACCAGAATTGTTCAAACAAACTCGGCAAACCACTCATTCATCCTTTGGAAGAGGGCTTCCCTAGCCTCTCCTCCCTGACTAATCGTTACTGGTCTACTTTCAGATGGCGCTGTCCCTTGAGTGGGAGCCAACGTATTACTTTCAACACCATCAGTTACATCTTGATTGGGATCCATTTACTATATAAAAACACAATTTAAATTGTCAAGAGTCATCACACTATCATCAATTATATATGGCATGTATAGCTAGACTCTCACACATGCTACGTTAGTCAGAGAATAGACTAAACTATAGCTTTGACACTACTAAATGTAACACCTCTTATCCGTATTCAACACCGGAATAGGATACGAGGCATTACCGAACTCACATCACAAGCAAACATACAATTTCGAGTCATAAATTTCTGACCAAATTAAAAACCATTTGTATTCAATCATAAAGTCCTTAATATGAGCCTACGAGGCCTAAATCATGCTTCGAAAGTGGTTCGGGACTAAACTGACAACTCGAGAAATTTTTACAAAACTTAGAAAATTTTTGCTATGAACAAGAGTCACACGCCTGTGTGGTTTAGGACACGCCCGTGTGGGCAGGCCGTGTGGTCACACACGTCTGTGTCCCTAACCCGTGTAACTCTTTGTTTTGCAATGCATGAACAAATTGAGATCACATGGCCAAGTCACACACCTGTGTGCTAGGCCGTGTGGTTAATTTAATTTTCATAAAATAGGTGCAGACTTCACATGCCCAGGACACACGCCCGTGCCTGAGGCCGTGTCCCTTACACGAGTGAGACACATACCCATGTCTTTGCCAGTGTGCTAAATTCTGAGCATTTATTTCTCACAATTTAGGGTGCAGAGGACACACGACTGGAACACATGCCCATGGGGTAGACCGTGTATCATACACGGCCTAGGCACACGCCTATGTGTCTACTCGTGTGGACAAAATCAAGGCTATTTACCAAGCCATTTGTCACCCTCATTTATGCCTACACATGCACAAGTTCAAGGCATAATTCATAACACACTTGGACAACCAATACATCCACAAACAAGGCCAATTCATGTTATTTCATTATCCACACTCAACACGTTTACAACATCATATTCTACCCAACCAAATCAAACCAAACTCAAATCCATAATTACCAACACACATACTTTTATCATGCATATTTCTTCATCAATTTCAGAGCATACCAATGAGCCAATCTCAACCATTCAACAACAAACCCATTAAGCCACATTCAATCCTTTACCAAGCATTTATAAACCAATCACATAAGAGATAATTACACATGCATGCATATATAAATATATATAAGCTTGCAACCAATTCAACCAAAATGAGCCAAGTTACATGGCCAAATGCCACATCAAGCCTTTGACAATTACAAGCCAATGCATTTGGCCAAATTCATAATGACACATATAACAAAATGACCAAGTCCCTATACATGCAATATTCTCAAAATGTTTAAAATCATTAGTACCCAAAAGACAGTTCGATAGTGTTATACGATCTCCGACGATCTCCAATCTGAGCTAGCTTGGCGACACTATAAAATATGGAAAATAAAATAGAGTAAGCTATATAGCTTAGTAAGCTCGTATGAAAGAAATAAGCTAACCTTACTATAACAGCCCGATTTAGACCCTAGTCGGAACGGTGGTTTCGGGACCACGAATTTGAGTCAAAACAATATTTAAAAAATATTTTTTGTGTTTATTCTGTGTGAATTTATATCTGTGAAATTTTTGTTCTTTTGGTATACACTACTAAAGAGTTTTCAGTACGAAATACTACTATTGTAGTCTTAGTAATCCTACCTATGACAGTTTCAGTCAAAATCAAAATACAGTGTTTAGAGAGAACTTACAGGATCGGTGCAGAGACTCGGTGCACCACACATTCAGTAAAAACATTTCAAAAAACCTCAAAATCATTTGGAACAGTTCTTTTTAAAAATTCCAAGTTTTAGAAGAAACCCAAATCCTTAGCTGAGTTTTGTAACTTGGTTCTGATACCACTAAATGTAACACCCCAAACCCAGCCTAGACGTTATGGCTAAACCTGGCAATGTCACATTGGGTGTTTTTCATAAAGTGTTATATCGATGAAAACTCTTACTAAATATTTAACTTTTTTGTGTGTTTTTGAAAAACAGTTATCTTTTTGAAACTTGCATTGCTATCCAAAAAGTATTTACTTAAAAATCGTAATACATTTCCAAAAATATCATTATATAGAGGAAGCTTTTTAAAATAGTTGCGTACTTGCATTTACTTTGTAAAAACATTGTTTCTTTTGAAAACTCGAGTTTCCTATCACTAGAATTATAAGCCAAAGCAAATAAAAATCCCCAAATTAAAGTTAAAATCCATAATGGCCTTATTACAGTAAAAATACCCAAACTAAAATTACTTATAACAATAAAGCAAATATGATCGTAAATGAGGTTGTATCACCACCCTTGAGTTCCTCGCAGCACCGATCCACCTAAGCCTAGGAATTACCTATACAGATAAACAGATGGGTGAGTTTACCAAAACTCAGTGTGTAATCCCATATAAGCAATAGTCAGAAAACAAGCACAGTTAGGGCCTAAGCCCTTTTTAGCAACAGTGACAATATCTGTTTGGGCTTTAGCCCATCTCAATACAAAAATAGTCATGTTTTTAGGCCTTCGCCCATTACAGTAACAATAAACAGTGCACAAACAGTAATCAATACAGTAACAATTTAAATAGTATACAAATCCTACCCATCCAGCCACTACACTCCATCTCCATCCGACCCTACACTCCATGTGGGGATATAATCAACCCACCCATCCCTACACTCCAGAATTAGCACCGGTTACGGTACTATAGAGTAATATACAGCTGGGCTGCCAGTAATTTAGGCTTGAAGCCTTTCAGTACACTTTCTCCAATCAGTATAAACCCGTCCCCATGCACGCATCATATAGGCATGTCATGTCATATCATAGAATCATACATGTATCCATTACAATTTAAATAACATGCTAAAATACGGTCATACATGCATATATATATACCTCATTTAGGGGCAAAACAGTCATTCTACCATATAAGGGCTAAACAATTATTTTTTATCATATATAGGGGTAAGCAGCCACATAAGGGCAAAATAGTCATTTACCATATAAGGGCAAAACAATCATTTTACCATATAAGGGCAAAATAGTTACTTTACCACATAAGGGAAAAATAGTCATTTTACCACATAAGGGTAAAACAGTCATTTTCTCAATTTTGGGGGTCTAGATATACTCACCGGCCCAACAGTAGGTCCACAATCATCTAGGGCGACCCCTGCACCCTTAAGAGTCAATTAAAAAAAATGGTCCCAAAGCCCATAATGCGGGCCCATGTGGCCCACATGCCCGTGTGGCCCACATAGCCCAGAAATGGCCTTGCCCATATGGATTACACAACCTGGCCCAACATTTTCCACACGTCTGTGTGATTTACTAGTGTGGGGCCCACATGGCATAGTTAGGCCCAAAATGGCCCAAAATGGCCTCGACCCATGAAATCGCTCATGGATGGCCTCAACGTTCATACACCCTTGTTCAGGCATTCGGACTACCATACGAGCGAGCGTACACCTGTGTTGTGTTGTCAGCCCTTATCTAGGCTTTTGTCGATTTACGAATAGAGACAGTGTTTTTACACACACCTTGTTCGCGAAACGTGCTAAAAGTCCACGAGCACCAAAACCTACATTCAATCAAGGCATTCTATTAGTATTTTGACAACAGGGTCAATAACCTCTCTTAATACCATCGCAACTTATCATTAATACCTGCCTTGATTGAACAATTATGGATTAGCCCTCTTAAACCGTTGACCAAGATTGATCACACGCTCCTTGTTGAATATCAGCATTACCAGCGAAATCCATTAATTATGATTGCTTAAACGCATGGCTTGAATCAACACATACAACTTATAGAAAGAATCATTCGACCAACACCAAGGAATGCAAGCCAACATGCCCCAATTGAACACAATGATTACAAATAGAGTTACCTTCGATCGAGTGGTGAGGGAATGATTTCGGTCGCTTCCCTAACAATGTAAATTACCCTACTCTTGAGAAGTTTCAGAAACTGAAGGGAGCCCAACAAGAAAGAAAGGGGATAAGAGAATCGACAATGAAGAAAAGGGGGAGATTGATAGAATAAAGTAATGTTCGACTACCAAGAAATCGAGTGAGATCGAGGGACAAACAATGAAGATTGGCCAAAGCAACAGTATGCTGAAGAGGGTGAATGATAGACTCTGAAGAAAAGACAGAGACGAGAGAGAGTAGATGAAGTAATGATCAAGAGGAAACTGATTACAAAGAAATAAAAACCCGAGAACACCTGAATAACCTTTGCAATACTCGACCTAAGGTAACAAAGGAGGTACACTTGAAAAGAATAGTAGAAGAAGAATAGAACCGGCAACCAACAAGAAAGCAGAGAAAATATCAAGTTGAAACAAGAATGAAAACGAGTGCTACAAACCCGAAATAGAGTACTCAACTCACCAAAGCTGAAATTCCTAAGTGCCTACAGTTCAAAATCGGCACACTTTTCCCTCTCACCACAACTAGCCATGATTTTCTCCTAAAATCCCTACTCCAATCCCTCAAACTGATCACACCTCCCTTAACCACTCAATTCGAATTCCCTTCAGCCACTTCAATGTTTCGGTCAACCAAGGACTTTTCCATACCACTTGCAGCAAAATAAAACACTCCATTGCCCCCACCAGGATTCGAACCTCCGTCCTCTGGCATAGGTAACACGCCACTTAACCTATACACTAACAAGCTTTTTATGTCATAAAATACCCATATTTATTTAAGAAGTGTAATATCCCGAATTAGGGCCTAATCGGAATAGTGGTTTCGTAACCATAAATCCGAGATAGAAATAATTATTTTATAATTATTTTGAGGTTTATGATATGATTGCATGATTGTGTGAAAATTTCGTCATGAAATTCTATGCCTAGAGTGCTTAAATTGAAAGTAGGGACTAAATCGAATAAGTTGCAAAACTTGCACTCTAGAAGTTTTTAGTATGAAATTGTTTTGGAATATTAATGAAAAGGTCTTAAATAGCAATTTGACCAATTTTAAGTTCATGGACAAAATTAGGACATGGAAGGAATTTTGGAAAGTTTAGTAGTAAGGGTATTTTGGTCATTTAGTTATTAAAATGAATTAAAAAGCAAAATTAAAAGCCAATTTTTGTCCATCTTCTTCATTAGGCTGAAATTTCAAGGGTTCTCCATAGCTAGGGTTTGTTTCAAGCTTCCAAGCTCCGTAGTAAGTGATTCCAAGCCCCGTTTTTAATGATTTTTATGTTTTTGAGATCCCGGTAACTCGATAAAGCTTATGTTAGCAATAATTTAACCTAGGGTTTATATTTGGAAAAATACCCATAGGTGAATTTTGTGTATTTTGATGTTTTATGATCGAATATGAAGTTTTAAATTATGTTAGACAACTTGTACTACTCGATTTTAAGCAAAAACGAGTAAAAGGGCTTAATCGGTAAAAATACCTAATAGTCACAAGTACATGTTAGAGTGAGAATTTGATGTTGCCATAGAAGGGAAAAGTGATCAGCATGTTGTAAAACATAAGAATAAGGAATAAAGTTTAATCCCGAGCCTAGGGGCAAAAATGTAAATATGCAAAAGTTTAGGGGTAAAATTGTAATTTTGCCAAAATTTGAGTTAAGGATTAATTTGATAATGTGAGTATTAAATAAGCTAAATTTGTTATTTTAGATCAAGAAAGACGTGGAATCGACCTCAATCGAGGAAAAGAAAAGATTGTGGACTAAATTGCAAAATCTTTGTATTTTGGTACCAAGGTAAGTTCATGTGTAAATAATGTAGCATAATGGTTATTTTTAAGTTATTGATGTTAATTATGTGTTATGCTGAATTTCATTATGAAATGTATGCTTTGTGGTTAATTTCAAATAATATGTAAATTATGTGAGCTACTTGTTAAATATAATTGTTACCGAGTATTGATTTCGGCATTCTACGGAAGACGACAAGGATAAGTGTTCGAGAAAAATCCCATTTGAACCTTAGGAATAGATTAGGATACAAGTGACATGTCACTAGGATGGTTGAGCATCCGAACTCGTTGAGTTGAGTCCGAGTTCACTTATGGATGCGAATGTCCGAACTCGTTGAGTTGAGTCCGAGTTCGTGAGATGTAACTAGGCATCCGAACTCGTTGAGTTGAGTCCGAGTTCACTTATGGATGCGAACGCCCGAGCTCGTTGAGTTGAGTCCGAGTTCGCTTATGGGCGGGTTACATGATTGCTTGATTGCATATATGGCACTTATGTGCAAGTTATCCATGTATCCGAATTATATTCCGATGTGTTCAACGGGTAAAGTTCTACTCAAATGGAGGAATATTCGAGATGTAAAGAGACGTATTGGTAAGTGATGTGAAATGGATATTTTGGACAGGTATGTATTTAACCCTCGGGTTGAGTATTGATACAACCACGATAAGGTAATAAGATGATGAAAAATGATTAAAAATGTGATATGTGTTTTAGTGATACATGCTAATGTTGATTGGTATGACTGTTTGTTATGTTACTTATTATTTGCATATGAACTTACTAAGCATTTATGCTTACTCCCTCCTTCTTACTCATTGTAGTTTTGGACAAGCCAGCTCAGGAGTCGGGATAGGTCGAAGGCTCAGTCACACTATCCGGAAGACTTTTGGTAATGGCTTGTAAATTTAAGTATGGCATGTATAGCAATATACCTTTTTTGTGTAAATGATCTTATGGTATGGTGATGGAATGGTTGAGGAAATGCTTGATAATGATAAATTATGAAAATAGTTAGTTTATATTATATTTGATGTTAAGGAAAATTATTAAGATACATAGTGCATAAAAACTCATAAAAGGGATGAAATTTGCCATAAACAGAATACTGCAGCAACACTGACGCGAGTTTAAAAATTTACTAAAAATCATAGAAATTGAACTTGGTGATGAAATACATATCGAATTTAAGCTTATTGTGTCTAGTTTCACATGAAACAAATCAAACAGGTAAAGGAATTATATGTTACAAGATATTTGAATTTTAGTGAAACAGGGTCATAGCAGTTTCTGAATCCCCTGTTCCAACTTTAGAAATTCACCATAAATTTTAAAGATATAATTAGGTAGTGTATTTTATATTATCAAAATCCTTATTGAGTCTATTTTCAGGAGAAATAAACCTCATAGTCATATGGATTTTTTACAGAGAGAAATGTGGTTCGTAGTAAACAGAGGTCAGACCAGTCAAGTCCTGAAACAGGGGTAACTTTAACTAATAAACTGTACTAATTGGCCCAACCAAAAATTCTAGAAAAAAATTAGTAGATAGGTATATGAGTCTAGATTTAGGGAAAATTTACGGATCTTGATTTTGAGTTTGGTAACTCGAGATATGATTTTTCTTGTGACTGTGATGCAAGTAGCTTAAAAGCTGTGAATGTAGAAATAAATAATCCAAAGTTCTAAATATGTTAAATTAAGCTTAGTAACACCTCATACTCGACTCCGGCGACGGTCTCGGGCGTGGGGGCGTTACATTTAGTGGTATCAGAGCAGTTTTAGTCGGTTCTCGGACTACGTGTTGTATGTACGGATTTTGCTATACATGCCATATGTATGAATTCTGATAGTGTGACGACTTCTGACCTTTTTAAATGAATTTTTTTTATATAGTAAATGGATCTCGATCCAGCTGTGGCAGATGAAGTAGAGAGTAATGCGCCAGCTCCGGCTGAAGGAGCAGCGCCGACTGAAAACCTACCCCCTACTGTTGGTCAGGGAGGAGGAGAAAGGGATCGGGAAGCCTTTCTCCAAATGATGAGTGCATGGTACACTGAGTTCGTTCGTACGAACCCAAATGTACGACCTCCCCCACCTCCCCCAATTCCTCAACCTGCACCCCCGATGCCTCAAGGTATGGATATGATAAAATTTCACAGAACCCCCGTTGACAGAATTCGTAAACAAGGGGCTGAAGAATTTAGAGCAAATATTGATGGTGATGCAGAGAAAGCAGAGTTCTGGCTTGAAAATTCTATCCGGGTATTTGATGAATTATCTTGTACACCTGAAGAATGTTTGAAATGTGCTACATCTTTTTTGAGAGATTCAGCCTATAATTGGTGGAAGACTTTGATTTCGGTGGTACCGAAAGAGAGGGTAACTTGGGAATTCTTTCAAGAAGAGTTTCGGAAGAAATATATTAGTGAAAGGTTTATTGATCAGAAATGTAAAGAGTTTCTTGAGCTGAAGCAAGGTAATATGACAGTCTCAGAATATGAAAGAGAGTTTGTTCGATTGAGTAAGTATGCCAGGGAATATGTTCCTACAGAAGCCAAGATGTGCCGACGATTTGAAGACGGGCTCAACGAAGACATTAAATGTGACAGCCCAAAATTGACCCTAGTCGGGAAGTGGTTTCGGGACCGCTAAACCGAGTCACAATAATAATTAGATGTTATATCCTATGTTTATTTCATGTGAAAGTGCATGTGTGAAAATTTCATGCTTTGATTTCGCCAATTGTGAGTGAAATTTTGAAATGTGACTCATGTGAAAATTTTTGCAAATGCTATAGGCTAATTTGTAGTGGCCAAATAACTTATAGTATGAAATAGGTGGATTTGCATGTCAAATTTCCCACCTTAAAACAAGGTGGCCGGCCATGATGGGCATGATAAGCAATTGTGCAATTTTTTTTATGGAAATTATGGCATAAGTATGGCACAAATAAAATATGTTAATTTGTGTCATAAAATGTTGGGATAAAACAAATAAAATAAGGGGCATGGGCATAAAATAATGAAAAGGAGTATGGTGAATACAAAAAAAAAATGTGTGTGTAGTTGTTTGTCCCCCCCCATTGCCGTGAGCTAAAGAAAAGAAAGGAGAGAATTTTTGTTCATCCTTTTCTCATCTTCATACTTGCCAAAACTAGAAAGAAAAACAAAGAAAAAAATTTCTCATCCTTTGGTTCATCCTTGGCCAATAATTTTAAGGAGGAAGGAAGAAGAAAGGTGAAGAGGTTCGGCCATGCATGTAGCTAGGCTAAGGTATGTTTGATGATGTTCCATGAGATGCATGCATGTTTTAGTTGTTAGCTTGAGTTCTACCTAGCCCATGGTCTAAATCTTGCTATGTGATGGAAATGACATTTGACCATGGATGCATCATTCTTGGTTGATGTTTGATGTGGTGGTGATGAGGCAAGAGGATGAGTTAAAATTCGGCCTAGGTGGAGGTTGTGTTAATGCCATTGCATGCTAATATATGAAGTTTGTTAATGATGCATGTGATGATGACTTGATGATTCTTGAACCTCCTTTTTAGCATTTTTGTGTGAGCACATATGTGCATTGGTTGCTAAATGGAGAAGAATCGGCTAGCAAATTGTGTGCTAAGGCCGAATGTAACTTTTACATGTTAATGAGCAATGCATGTGTTAAATCGATGGGAAGGGAGAGGATGCTTTACTAGTGTGTATATGTGTGTATTAAGTGTTGAAATCGACCCCAAAAATAGACATGCATATTCGGCCAAGGGGGAAAAATTAGTTAATATGTTGTGTTGATGCATGATTTCACATGTATGTGACTTTAATGTCTAATGTATAAATATGGGCTAAGTGCTTCGTGTTCATCTTTTTTTGATGCCTAAATGATGAAATCAATTTATTTGTTTAATTAAGCTCAAGAGCAAAGGGGAAATAAATCCGATAAAGGGAAGGAAAAAGTGGTCGAATAGTTAGCGGAATCGTTCGACAACACCCGAGGTAAGTTCTTGAGTAAGAGAGCTTAAATTACGATGTGATTAAATCATGTTTTAAGCAAATTAAAATCATGCTCTATGTGTGGCTATTGAGCCGAATGTGCAAGGATGGTATGTGCCTTGTGTTTGAGTTTTGCTAATGAAAAAGAAATACGAATGTGCCATGAATTATTGTTAGATGTGCATGATTAATTGAATGCTGTCTGGGCTAAGTCCCGAAGGCTTTGTGCTAAGTGACTATATCCGGACTAAGATCCGAAGGCATTTGTGCGAGTTATTAATTCCGGGTTAAGTCCCGAAGGCCTTTGTGCGAGATACTAATTCCGGGTTAAGTCCCGAAGGCATTCGTGCGAGTTTTAAAATCCGGGTTAAGTCCCGAAGGCATTGTATGAGTTACTATAACCGGGCTATGTCCCGAAGGCACTTGAACGAGGAGCTATATCCGGTTAAATTCTGAAGGTACGTGATTTTGGTAATGAATGAGCTTGCTGTAAAATTCCAGCTAATACTCGAAAAACATCCCAATATTGGGATATGTTACGTATGTGTTGAATTTAATCGAGCCCTTACAAATAAATATTCGCTTAGTTGATGAACGAGCTACCGGCCTTCGGCTAAGTTGGTCTTTTGTGTATGTACATAAGGGTTAACGTTGTGAAGTAAGTTTGATATCGGAAAAATTGTGTATTATGAAATATTCCGTTTAGCTAAATGTGTGCTATGCTTTCGTTATGCTGGAATTTCTAGCTCAAAACTTACTAAGCATAAATTGCTTACTTCGTTCCATTGCTCCTCTGTTTTATAGATTTTTGGTTCTCCAGCTATCGGACTCGGGATCTTGAAGTCGAAGTCGCCCACACTATCAAAGGCTCTTTTGGGTACTCTTTTGGTTGAATTTTGATATGGCATGTATAGGACGACCCATTGTTGTTTTTCGAGTACTTTATGTGATGTGTAAGTTTTGGATAGCCATGCGAAAATGGCTTATATGTGTTTGAGTATAATGTTATAATCATTTGGTGTGGATATGCTTGACAAGGATTGGCCACGGGGATGGTTAATCACTTTCATAAATTGTGCTATGTATGCAAAAAGGGCTAGTTGAACCATGAAATAGGTAAAGCCTACCTTAAAGGTAGATGCTGACAGCATCAGTGACGTAGATTTGGAAAATCACTAAAAATAGTAGGAATGGAATTAAATAGTGAATAAATTATGTAAACAAACCTTGAAGAATCTACTTTCATAGGAAACTAACGAAACAATCATATGGACAGTATGTTAAGAGATATTCAGGTTCTCGTGAGACAGGGTCAGAACGGGTTCTGGATTCCTTGTTCCGACTTTGGAAATTGATTATAAATTAACCAGAGATAATTAGGAGTCATACCATATATGTATAGATTCCTCTCTGAGTCTAGTTTCTATAGAAATAAACGGCATCAGTATTGGAGCCCTGTACAAGGAGATATCCAAGTCGTAATGTGCAAAGGTCAGGGTAGTCGATTCCTGTAACATGGGAGACTTTAACTAATAAACTGTACTAATTGGCCCGATCAAAAAATTCTAGAAAAAAATATGTAGATGGGCATATGAGTCTAGTTTCAGGGAAAAATCACGAAACTGATTTTCGAGTTGTGAAGCTCAAGATATGATTTTTAAAGTAACTAGTACACAGATTGGGCAGTGTCTGGAAATTTTTCAAAGTTTGTTAACACCTCGTGTTCGACTCCGGTGTCGGACTCGGGTTCGGGGTGTTACATTAAAGTATTTGTCGGGATCCTTGAACTAAAAGAAATGGTAGTACTGGTTGATCGAGCTTGCAAGGCTGAAGAACTACTTAAAGAAAAGAAAAAGGTAGAGGCTGAGACTAGAAATTGGAAGAAAAGACCGATGAGTAGTTCATTTTCACAGCAACCTAGAAAGTCAAGGAATCTCGTTCCCAAGCTTCAGCTGGACAATCATATGGGAATTATAAGAAGCAAAATGTGGGTCCTAAATCTCAGAATACTTCTGCAGCCAGTGTAGGGAACTCGAGATTTGTTAAACCCGAGTGCCAGCGGTGTGGTAGAAATCATTTTGTTCCGTGCAGAGCAAATGAATGTTTTCGATGTGGTTCTCCGGATCATTTTATTAGAGACTGCCCAGAGAGAGCTGAGAAAGAAAAATTTCAGAATGTAAAAGCTAGTGGTGCAGACTCGAGGGGAAGGTATCAGAGAAAAGCTGGAAGTGAAACAAGCAGTAAGAATGTAGCCAGGGATGCACCGGTTAGACCTGAAGGAAGGGCTCCGACTAGAACTTATGCTATTAAAGCGCGTGAAGATGCTTCCTCACCTGATGTGATTACCGGTACATTTTCTCTCTATAATGTTAATGTTATTGCTTTGATTGATCCCGGTTCTACTCATTCATATGTGTGCATGAAATTAGTGTCTAGTATGAATATACCTGTTGAGAACACAGAATTTATGATTAGAGTGTTGAATCCGTTAGGCAAATGTGTGACTGTAGATAAAGTATGTAAGAAATGTCCTTTAATGATTCGGGATCATTACTTTCCGGCCGACTTGATGTTGTTGCTGTTTGATGAGTTTGATGTTATTTTGGGTATGGATTGGTTGACATTGCATGATGCTAAAATAAATTGCAAAGAAAAGGTTATAGAATTAAAGTGTGAAAATGGTGAAACTCTGCGGGTTGAATCAGATAAATCAGAGGCATTGCCTAGTGTGATTTCTTCAATGTCGGCTCAAAGATATCTGAGAAAGGGTTATGAAGCTTATTTGGCGTATGTAATTAATACAAAAGAAGTTGAAAAGAAAGTTGAATCAGTGCCGGTTGTGTGTGAATTTGCGGACGTATTTCCAGAAGAATTGCCGGGTTTGCCTCCAGTCAGGGAAGTAGAATTTGGTATTGATTTGATATCGGGAACAGCTCTGATTTCGATTGCTCCGTATAGAATGGCACCAGCAGAGTTGAAGGAATTAAAGTCGCAGTTGCAAGAGTTGACTGATAAAGGTTTTGTGAGACCGAGTTTTTCACCTTGGGGTGCTCCCGTGTTATTTGTGAAAAAGAAGGATGGTTCTATGAGGTTGTGTGTTGATTATCGGCAGTTAAACAAGGTGACAATCAAAAACAAGTATCCGTTGCCAAGAATTGATGATTTGTTTGATCAGCTAAAAAGAGCGACACGGTTTTCAAAGATTGACTTGAGATCTGGGTATTACCAACTGCGGGTAAAGGAGTCGGATGTGCCTAAAACTACTTTTAGAACAAGGTACGGTCATTATGAATTTTTAGTTATGCCATTCAGGTTGACAAATGCTCCTGCTGTGTTTATGGATTTAATGAATCGCATATTTTGACCATACTTGGACAGATTTGTTGTGGTGTTTATAGATGATATTTTAATTTATTCAAAAGATGAGACAGAGCATGCTGAGCATTTGAGGATAGTTTTGCAAACTTTGAGAGATAAGCAGCTGTATGCTAAGTTTAGTAAAAGTGAATTTTGGCTCCGGGAAGTTGGATTTTTGGGTCATATTGTTTCAGGTGATGGTATACGGGTTGATCCTAGTAAAATTTCAGCCATTGTTGATTGGAAACCACCGAAAAATGTAACTGAAGTTAGAAGTTTCTTGGGGCTAGCTGTGTATTATCGGCGGTTTGTAAATGGATTTTCTATAATTGCTGCTCCTATGACTAGACTACTCCGAAAGGATGTTAAATTTGAATGGACGGAAGAATGTCAACAGAGTTTTGAAGAATTGAAAAAGTTATTAACTGAAGCACCAGTGTTGGTACAACTCGAATTAGGTAAAGAATTTGTGGTGTATAGTGATGCTTCTCTAAATGGTTTGGGGTGTGTACTCATGCAAGAAGGAAAAGTGGTGGCTTATGCTTCGAGGCAGTTAAAACCTCATGAGAGGAATTATCCTACTCACGATTTGGAATTGGCTGCAGTGGTGTTTGCTTTGAAGATTTGGTGACATTATTTGTATGGTGAAAAGTGCCGAGTATATACCGATCACAAAAGTCTTAAATACTTGATGTCACAAAAAGACTTGAATTTGAGACAGCGAAGATGGTTGGAGTTATTGAAAGATTATGAGCTTGTTATTGATTATCATCCGGGAAAAGCGAATGTGGTTGCCGATGCTTTAAGTAGAAAGTTGTTGTTTGCTTTGAGAGTTATGAACACTCAGTTGAAAATGTTAGATGACGGTTCGATTCTAGCAGAGTTAAGAGCAAGACCGATGTTTTTACAAGAGATTTCTGAAACTTAGAAAAATGATCAAGATTTACTAGCCAAAAGAAAACAGTGTGAAGCTGATATGGGATCAGATTTCAGAATTGGTTCTGATGGGTGCTTAAAGTTTAAAGATCGGATTTGTGTACCGAAGAATGAGGAATTGATTCAAAAGATCCTACAGGAAGCATATAGTGGTTATTTCTCGATTCATCCGGGTAGTACGAAAATGTATAATGACTTGAAGAAAATGTATTGGTGGAATGGAATGAAAAGAGATATATCAGAGTTTGTGTCCAAATGCTTAATTTGTCAACAGGTGAAAGCTGAACACCAAGTACCTTCAGGATTACTCCAGCCTATTATGGTTCCTGAATGGAAATGGGATCGAATTACTATGGATTTTGTTTCAGGATTGCCATTGACTCCGGGAAAGAAAGATGCCATCTGGGTAATAGTTGATAGATTAACTAAGTCGGCTCATTTTATCCCGGTACGTACAGATTATTCTCTTAACAAGTTGGCTGAACTATATATTAGAGAAATTGTTAGATTACACGGAATACCATTATCGATTATTTCAGATAGAGATCCAAGGTTTACCTCGCGGTTTTGGCAAAAGTTGCAAGACGCGTTAGGTACGAAGTTAAATTTCAGTACTGCTTTTCATCCACAAACTGATGGACAATCAGAAAGAATAATTCAGATTCTTGAAGATATGCTTAGATGTTGTGTATGGAATTTCAAGGAAGTTGGGAAAGATACTTACCGTTGGTGGAATTTGCTTACAATAATAGTTATCAGACGAGCTTGAAAATGGCACCTTATGAAGCATTATATGGTCGTAAGTGTCGAACGCCATTGTATTGGACTGAACTCAAGGAAAATCAGATTTATGGAGTTGATCTAATAAAAGAAACTGAAGAAAAAGTGAAGATAATTCGAGATTGTTTGAAAGCTGCTTCAGATAGACAGAAATCTTATGTAGACCTAAAGCGAAAAGACATTGAATTTCAAGTTGGTGATAAAGTATTTTTAAAGGTGACTCCGTGGAAGAAAGTCCTTAGATTTGGACGGAAGGGACAATTAAGTCCGCGTTTTGTTGGGCCGTATGAAGTAATTGAAAAAGTTGGACCTGTAGCATATCGGCTAGCATTACCACCTGAATTAGAGAAGATTCATGATGTGTTCCACGTATCTATGTTACGTCGGTATCGTTCGGATCCTTCACATATAGTTTCACCGACAGGAATTGAACTACAACCAGATATGACCTACGAAGAAGAACCGATTAAGATTTTAGCTCGAGAGGTCAAACAACTAAGGAATAAAAATGTTGCACTTGTGAAGGTGTTGTGGCAAAGGCATGGAGTAGAAGAAGCTACATGGGAATCCGAAGAAACTATGAGAAATCAATACCCATATCTGTTTACCAGTAAGATTTTCGAGGACGAAAATCCTTAAAGGAGCGGAGAGTTGTAATATCCCGAATTAGGGCCTAATAAGAATAGTGGTTTCGTGACCATAAATCCGAGATAAAAATAATTATTTTATAATTATTTTGAGGTTTATGATATGATTGCATGATTGTGTGAAAATTTCGTGATAAAATTCTATGCCTAAAGTGCTTAAATTGAAAGTAGGGACTAAATCGAATAATTTGCAAAACTTGCATTCTAGAAGTTTTTAGTATGAAATTGTTTTGGAATATTAATGAGAAGGTCTTAAATAGCAATTTGACCAATTTTAAGTTCATGGACAAAATTAGGACATGGAAGGAATTTTTGGAAAGTTTAGTAGTAAGGGTATTTTGGTCATTTAGTTATTAAAATGAATTAAAAACAAAATTAAAAGCCAATTTTTGTCCATCTTCTTCATTAGGCCGAAATTTCAAGGGTTCTCCATAGCTAGGGTTTGTTTCAAGCTTCCAAGCTCCGTAGTAAGTGATTCCAAGCCCCGCTTTTAATGATTTTTACGTTTTTGAGATCCCGGTAACTCGATAAAGCTTATGTTAGCAATAATTTAACCTAGGGTTTATATTTGGAAAAATACCCATAGGTGAATTTTGTGTATTTTGATGTTTTATGATCGAATATGAAGTTGTAAATTATGTTAGACAACTTGTACTACTCGATTTTAAGCAAAAACGAGTAAAAGGGCTTAATCGGTAAAAATACCTAATAGTCACAAGTACATGTTAGAGTGAGAATTTGATGTTGCCATAGAAGGGAAAAGTGATCAGCATGTTGTAAAACATAAGAATAAGGAATAAAGTTTAATCCCGAGCCTAGGGGCAAAAATGTAAATATGCAAAAGTTTAGGGGTAAAATTGTAATTTTGCCAAAATTTGAGTTAAGGATTAATTTGATAATGTGAGTATTAAATAAGCTAAATTTGTTATTTTAGATCAAGAAAGACGTGGAATCGACCTCAATCGAGGAAAAGAAAAGATTGTGGACTAAATTGCAAAATCTTTGTATTTTGGTACCAAGGTAAGTTCATGTGTAAATAATGTAGCATAATGGTTATTTTTAAGTTATTGATGTTAATTATGTGTTATGCTGAATTTCATTATGAAATGTATGCTTTGTGGTTAATTTCAAATAATATGTAAATTATGTGAGCTACTTGTTAAATATAATTGTTACCGAGTATTGATTTCGGTATTCAACGGAAGACGACAAGGATAAGTGTTCGAGAAAAATCCCGTTTGAACCTTAGGAATAGATTAGGATACAAGTGACATGTCACTAGGATGGTTGAGCATCCGAACTCGTTGAGTTAGTCCGAGTTCACTTATGGATGCGAATGTCCGAACTCGTTGAGTTGAGTCCGAGTTCGTGAGATGTAACTAGGCATCCGAACTCGTTGAGTTGAGTCCGAGTTCACTTATGGATGCGAACGCCCGAGCTCGTTGAGTTGAGTCCGAGTTCGCTTATGGGCGGGTTACATGATTGCTTGATTGCATATATGGCACTTATGTGCAAGTTATCCATGTATCCGAATTATATTCCGATGTGTTCAACGGGTAAAGTTCTACTCAAATGGAGGAATATTCGAGATGTAAAGAGACGTATTGGTAAGTGATGTGAAATGGATATTTTGGACAGGTATGTATTTAACCCTCGGGTTGAGTATTGATACAACCACGATAAGGTAATAAGATGATGAAAAATGATTAAAAATGTGATATGTGTTTTAGTGATACATGCTAATGTTGATTGGTATGACTGTTTGTTATGTTACTTATTATTTGCATATGAACTTACTAAGCATTTATGCTTACTCCCTCCTTCTTACTCATTGTAGTTTTGGACAAGCCAGCTCAGGAGTTGGGATAGGTCGAAGGCTCAGTCACACTATCCGAAAGACTTTTGGTAATGGCTTGTAAATTTAAGTATGGCATGTATAGCAATATACCTTTTTTGTGTAAATGATCTTATGGTATGGTGATGGAATGGTTGAGGAAATGCTTGATAATGATAAATTATGAAAATAGTTAGTTTAGATTATATTTGATGTTAAGGAAAATTATTAAGATACTTAGTGCATAAAAACTCATAAAAGGGATGAAATTTGCCATAAACAGAATACTGCAGCAACACTGACGCGAGTCTAAAAATTTACTAAAAATCATAGAAATTGAACTTGGTGATGAAATACATGTCGAATTTAAGCTTATTGTGTCTAGTTTCACATGAAACAAATCAAACAGGTAAAGGAATTATATGTTACAAGATATTTGAATTTTAGTGAAACAGGGTCATAGCAGTTTCTGAATCCCCTGTTCCAAATTTAGAAATTCACCATAAATTTTAAAGATATAATTAGGTAGTGTATTTTATATTCTCAGAATCCTTATTGAGTCTAGTTTCAGGAGAAATAAACCTCATAGTCATATGGATTTTTTACAGAGAGAAATGTGGTTCGTAGTAAACAGAGGTCAGACCAGTCAAGTCCTGAAATAGGGGTAACTTTAACTAATAAACTGTACTAATTTTCCCCGCCAAAAATTCTAGAAAAAAATTAGTAGATAGGTATATGAGTCTAGATTTAGGTAAAATTTACGGATCTTGATTTCGAGTTTCGTAACTCGAGATATGATTTTTCTTGTGACTGTGATGCAAGTAGCTTAAAAGCTGTGAATGTAGAAATAAATAATCCAAAGTTCTAAATATGTTAAATTAAGCTTAGTAACACCTCATACTCGACTCCGGCGACGGTCTCGGGCGTGGGGGCGTTACAAGAAGCCTAATGACTAGAGACATGGTTAATTCAAGTAAGAAACAAAAATTTTGCACAAGTCAAGGCTTGAACCAGAAACTTCAAACACACATTCAGAGCACTGAACCACTAAAATAGATACACAGTTGTGTCACTTTCTTACACAATTAAACATTTATGTGCAGACTCTTAACCGTTCCTATGCTCAATACTTAATACTTCCAGGCCCAAAATTCGGGCCGTTACATGCTACCATGTATCACATACAAACATCACATAATTATAAACTTAAACCATGCAAATTTTCACATCCATGAAAACATCATCATATGCATATATACTTTAACCAATATTAGCCAATTTCAATGGCTATTTGCAAAATGAATTATTAACCAACATAAGCCAACACATTTGGCCAAATTAATTATGACACATAAAAAATGGCCATGTCCCTATACATGCCATAACTCAAAATGTTAAGTTCATTGGTACCCAAAATAGTAAGTTGATAGTGTAATTGGATCTCCAACAGTCTCTGATCCCTAAGTTGGCTTGATGACACTATAAGACAAAGAAAAAGAAAGGGGAGTAAGCTATATAGCTTAGTAAGTTCCTATGCAAATAATAAGCATCATATCCAACATTTAACATACAATTAACATGATGGTAATTGGCATAAATATTACTAAGATCTTAGAATCATAACTTACTCAATCTTAACCTTACCAAGGGTTCCTCACATAACGAGCTCATTACGTATGAGTTTTACGTACATACCTGAGTCATCTCGAATTGGATTTACACAAAGTTCATCTTTGAAATACTCGTTAAATTTCCTATTGAACCACTTGGAACACTAAATGATACTCGGGAGTCCCGTACACACAGTATCGTACTAATGCCATGTAACAGCCCGGTTTAGACCATAGTCAGAATAGTGGTTTTGGGACCATAAATTTGAGTCAAAAAATAATTTAATATTATTTTATGTGTTTACAACATGATGTGTGATATGTGTGAAAATTTCGTGTGAAAATTTTATCGTTTGTGTGCTCGATTTTATAAGAGGACTTAATCGCGTAAAGTGCAAAAGTGACTCGATAATTGTTATAGGTATCTATTTGCTACGGTTTACTAAACAAAAGATCCTTATGATGTTATTATTCCATTAATAAGGTTAATGGACATTAATGGCCTTATAGTTGATGAATAAATAGTTTATTAAGTAAGGGTAAAATGGTAAACTATTATTAATGTGAATATTAATTAAAATAACTCAAAATGATCACCATTATTCATCCTTCTTCCACTGAAATTCATAAGAAAACAAAGCTTGGAGAGAATTTTAGGGTTCGGCCATGTGATCAATTAAAGGTCCGTTTTTGCTCGATTTTTGATAATTTCTATGTTTTTGTGATTGTTTCTTCGTGTTCTAGCTAGCCCATGCCTCAATTTATGAAAGTGTTTATTATTTTGAAAGATTCCATTGATGATTTCATATGTTTTCTGATGCTTGATGATGAATTATGAAAGTTTGCTATTTGATATTTATGTTTAACAAAGTGATTTTTAGTGAAATTGCCATTTAAGGGTTAAATCATGAAATGATGAAAATGTGGGGTTAAAAGTGTGAATAAATGAAAGTTTTGGGCTGCTAGAGGTGCCTATGAAATTTGGCCATGCTTGGGTTTATTGAAATTATGAGTACTTTGTGTTGTGTTGAAATAAGGACTAAATTGCGAAAATGTGAAATATAAGGGCTAATATGTAAAAAGGCCTAATTATGTGTTTTTGGATTGAATTGAATGACATATGTGATTAAATAAGTTAATTTATATTAATTTAGATCAAGAAAAGAGGAAATCGAATTTGGATCGGGGGAAATCAAAAGTTGTTGAATAGTCGTTACGGCCTGTTCGTCTCTATACGAGGTAAGTTCATAAGTAAATAATTGTTGTTAAAATCATATGGAAATGTATTTAGTTGTGCCGAATTGAATTTTAGTAACTATATATGTGTATGCTAAACTGATATAAGTATGGGAGAAGTAACTACCAGGTTGAAAGGATCAAATTACAACATCCGAAAGTCGCATAAGAACCATAGGAATAGTTAGGATACATATGTCATGACATAGGATTCCGATATGTGATTTCGTGTAAGACCACATTTGGGATATTGGCATCAATTTGAGATTTACGTGTTAGACCCTATTTGGGACATTGGCATCATATATGATTTCATGTAAGACCATGTCTAGGACATTGGCATCGATATTTGATTACATGTAAGACCTCACCTGGGACATTGGCATTGTATGAGCTTTTCAAGCTATCCGAGTATCCTTATTGATTCTGAATGGTTCAAAGGGCAATGTTGAGTTAAGATCGAATGTGAAATCAGGCTAAAGGGTTCAAGTACGTGTGAATTTAAATGTTCATGAAAAAAAGGTAAGTATAGTATTTGAGATGATGATATGAACTATGCATGTTAAAGGTATGATCATTATGTACATGAGATTATTCATATTCGGCCATGTTGAAATAATCATGCTAATTTTCATTTGATAATTTATTGGCTTATAACTTACTGAGCTTTTGAAAGCTTGCTTTGTGTGTGTTTTTTCATTGTTTTATAGATTATCGAAGCTACCGTGAGCTCGGGGATCGTCAAGGATCCTCGTCACACTATCAAACATTATTTTGGTACTTTTAAAGTTGTAAATGTTAATATATGGTATGTATAGGCTAGTAATGTTATGATATGTGTTATGTGTATTTATTGTCGTATGATATGGTATAAATATGATTGAGACTATTGAATTGGTTTTGGTATAGACTGGGTTGGAAAACAGTTATAATTTATGTATATATATAGTCTTGGGTGAATGGCCATCTTAGTATGATTTGGTAGTTAAATTGGTATGCTTTGATATAAAATTGACTATGAAATTGGTTGGTGATATTGTTGATTGAAATATGTATGTTTGGGTATGGTTTTAGTTGCTATTTGGTCATGAATTATGCTTTGGATGATGCTTATAGAGATGACCCTTTTTGGGTAGCATGTTGGCCTTATAAATGGCCTATTTTTGTCTACACAGGCAGAGACACGGGCGTGTGTCTCAGCCGTGTGCCACACACGGTTATGTTACGCGATCGTGTGTCCCTTAGGGTACCGTTCGATTTAAAGTTAGTTTACCCTACAGTTTTGACACGGCCTATATACATAGGCGTGGCTACTAGCCATGTGTGGCACACAGGCTGGCATATGGGCATGTGGTCGACCATGTGACCCAAGTCAATAACCTCCCTAATTTTTCCACAACCATGGCACACGGATGTGTCATCGGCCGTCTGGTGCAAGTTAGTATGTATGCCCTATTTTCACACAGCTTGTGACACGGGCGTGTCTGGTAGCCGTGTAAGGCACACGGCCTTTTGACACGGGCGTGTGACCCTTATATCTTTGGAAATTTTCTATGTTTCTAAAAGTTTGTGAATGTTATCGGTTCAGTCTTGCAGGACCTTACAAGGGACAATGTGATTGATATGATTAAATGTGTGATTATAATTGTATGAATGTATGTGAGTTATGTGCGATTTTTGATAATGCCTCGTAACCTTATTTTGACGTCAGATATGGGTTAGGTGTGTTACATTTTAATTGGTATCAGAGCTACAGTTTAGTCAATTCTAACTAACATGTGTGAGTCTAGCTATACATGCCATATATAGAAACTGCGATAGTGTGATGATTCCTAATAGTAAAAATGTGTTTATCTTATAGTAAATGGATCCCGATTGAGCCGTAGCTGATGACGTGGAATGTAATGCGCCCACTTCTACTCAAGGGGCAGCGCCAACTGATTCTAGGCCGATTACGAGTAGCCACGAGGGAGAGGCTAAGCAAGCCTTCTTCCAGATGATGAATGAGTGGTTCACTCAATATATTAGAACTAATCCGGCTGCTTCACAACCTTCACCCCTGTCTAATCCTCCATAAGTCCCTATCATGCCACAAGTTGTGGATCCGATTCAATTAAGTAAGCCTCCGGTTGGTAAAATTAGAAAATATGGGGCTGAAGAGTTTCGTGCCATGACTGATGATGATGCTGAGAGAGCTGAGTTCTGGCTTGAAAATACAATACGAGTGTTTGATAAAATGTCATGTACTCCTGATGAATGTCTTAAGTGTGTTGTTTCACTTCTGAGAGGTACAGCGTACCATTGGGTGAAAACATTGATATCTACGGTTCTGACAGAACGAGTCATTCGGGATTTCTTTCAGACTGAGTTTAGAAAGAAATAAATCAATCAGAGATTCATAGATCAGAAACGCAAATAGTTTCTTGAACTGAAAAAGAGCCGAATATCTATTACAGAATACAAAAGAGAATTTGTGAGATCGAGTCAATATGCACGAGAATGTGTTTCGACCGAAGCAATTATGTGCAAGATATTTGAAGATGGTTTGAATGAAGATATCCGCTTTTTAGTTGGGATTCTGGAAATAAAAGAGTTTGTTGTGCTTGTTAAACGAGTGTGTCAAGCTGAGGAACTCGAGAAAGAGAAAAGAAAAGCTGACTTAGAAGGTAGAGAGGTACGAAAAAGATTAGCGAATAAGTTATTTCATTCAGTATCAAAGAAGTTTCGAGATAATTTTAGTCATTCAAAGGCTATTGAGAGCTATTCTAGACGGGATCAAAACAAACCGCCTGTGAGTTCAAAAGCCACTTCTATAGCTAGTGTCGGTAATGTCAGACTAAATCAACTGAGTGCAAGCATTGCACTGAGAGCTATTCTAGACGGGATCGAAACAAACCGCCTGTGAGTTCAAAAGCCACTTCTATAGCTAGTGTCAGTAATGTCAGACTAAATCAATTGAGTGCAAGCATTGCAGTAAATGACATCCCGGTAATTATAGACTGAATGATTGAGCCTGTTTCAAATGTGGATCATTAGATCATTTCATCCGTGAATGTCCTGAGTTGGCCGAACAAGATATAGTGCAGAATACGAGGCTGAGTAATATTATAGCTAGAGGTAGACCACCCAGAAACACAGGTAATGTGAGTGGCAACCAGAGGGGAACCAAAGACATAGCTATTAGATCTGAGGCTCGTGCACCAGCCAGAGCTTATGCTATTCGCACTTGCGAATAGGCTTTGTCTCCAAATGTTATTACTGGTACTTTCACTCTCTATGATACTAGTGTTATTGCATTGATAGATCCTGGATCAACTCATTCTTATGGATGTGAAACTTTAGTATCCAGTAAGACTTTGCTTGTAGAGTCTACTAAATTTGTGATTAGAGTACAAACCCCTTAGGCCAGTGTGTTTTGGTTGATAAAGTTTGTAAGAATTGTCCATTGATGATTCAAGATCCATGTTTTCCGGCCGACTTGATAATGTTGGCATTCGACGAGTTTGATATAATTCTGGGTATGGATTGGCTAACGTTGCATGATGCAATAGTGATGTAACGCCCCGAATTTGGGCCTAGAAGGAATGGGCCTTAAGCGTAGGAACACATAAAAGTTTATGTGTACGAGAAATATCACAAATTGCATGTTGGCTTTAGTGGCTAAGTAATTGAGCACATTTGGGAGTGTTGGAGAAGTCCTGGGTTCAAACCTGAGCTTTAGCTAAATTTTTTGTTTTTAATGAATAAAACCCTTGGTGCTTGAAAGTGGGATTTTTAAATATTTATGGTTAAAATATATCGTAAAAAGAGCTTGTGGTCTAGTGGCAAGGTGGCGTGTGTGGTGTGCATGAGGTCTAAGGTTCAATTCGTGGCATAAGTAAAGGAATTATTTATTTTTTTGGCTAAGCTTGGAAAGAGATGGAGTTGGACTGAAACTTTGAGGTTGAATTGGTCATGAGTGTTTCAAGGAAAGTTGAATTGGATGTTGACTCATTTGGAGAGAAAACCAAGGAATTTGAAATAGGAGAGTTGCATGGGAGGAGTGTTGGTGTCGAAATTGAACTCCCTTTTTTACTCAAAATTTTTGCAGGGGGTTGTGATCACATTTCGATTTTTCTTTGCTCAATTTTGGGTTTTTGGTTGTGTTTGACATCTAGTTTTGGTTTCTACTCCTTGTGTGTCGAATTCTCTATTGTCTTTTCTCTTGTGTTTCTTGCTCAATTTTTGGGATTGAATATTGCCTTCTTTTTTTGCTCTTGTCGAATAGGCATTCTCATTTTAGGCATTCTTATTTCTTTCTTTAAGCCGAATTTGGTTTCTTCCTCTAAATTTTTTCCCTTAATTGTTGAATCTTTGTTCTCTTCCTCTTCTGATATTTCTTTTTTAATCGTTGGCCGAATACTTCTTCTTCTTTTTCCCGTCTCAAACCCCTTTATGTTTAGCCTTGGTTTAGCAGATTCTCTGCTTCTACATCCTATACTCTCTCCTTTTTTGTTCTTGTTTTGGCAAGTAATCTCTGTTAATCGAACTCTCGATGAGCAAAGGGGGTTCTTTAATAAAGTGATGACAGTGGTGCCGACTGGGAGTGGACGCGTAGCCTCTTCCCCCAAGTTTAAGAGACGTAAGGTGTCGACGGTTCGGGACTTTTCGCCAGGTTACGGAAGGGTGACTGCACCAAACTTTGGATTAAGTAGGCAAACCACAGTTGACTGTTCGAGTCAAGGCAAGTGGTAGTCGATCCTTCCGCTGTTAATGTTCTTTTAACTTTGTTGATAAGTGATCAACTAATGTTATGTTTGAATAGGTTCCGGCACTCGGGAATTCTTAGTACTCTATGTGATCAGGTGTGTAACTGTATGCTATGTTTGATGATCGGCTGAAAAGTCAAAAGTGTGTGTATTTGTGTGCGGTATTCAATAACCGTTTAAAAGCCAAAGTATGTATTTTTTGCATTGCTATGACTGTAGATAAAAAAATGCCGAAAAGGTAGAATTATGGCGTATGATGCTACACGAGGGAGCGATTGCACGTGTGGTGAACCGAGCCCACGGATATGGGAGTTGGACTGTAGAGGCCACCACGAGCGCTCTCGTAGTCTTGGGGTGTTCTAGACCTCGTTGGGTTAAATGGACCATGTGGGCCCAATGGGCTCGTGAGCCCCACACGAATAAATGTACGTGATGTGGTAATGTTGTTTGGACTGCGATGTTCACATAGCTGTGGTTGTTTCTAGGCTAAATGGGCCAGACGAGTGTGTGGGCCCACTTAAGCCGAGTAATGGGCCTTAGGCTCAATTACACCGTTATGTTTGTTTAGGTTACTTAAGTCACTCGAGGTGATGGTGGACCCTCTGTTGGGTCGTTAAGACCTTGTTTGTAGAATTACCGAAATACCCTTGTAGTGTAAAATTATCGAAATACCCTTGTAGAGTAAAATGACTATTTTTCCCTTACGAGTAAATGACTGACTTAGACTATGAATTTGACTGATTTGCCTATGATTGTATGACTGTGTTTTAACTGACTTGACTGTGGTTGTAAAACTGATATGCTTTTAATATATGTTTAAATAACTGTTACTAAGCATGACCATTCTGCATACACGTGTGATGATTGAGCATGACATACACGACATATTACATGAGGTTGGAACATTGATATGGAGGAAGCACTATTCTGATAGGGTCACACAGGTCGCACGAAACGACTGTGGATCCGATATTTATCTGTTAAGGTCGTACGGGTCGCACGAGATGACTGTGGACCGATGAATGGCTTAATTCCGTTTAATCTGATTATGGCTCTGTGCCAACCTAAATATGGATTTGTGCCATCTTGTTTATGGCTTTGTGCTAATCGTATTTACCTGTGGCTATGTGCCTGTCATATTTATTGATGACTTTGTGTCAACCATATTTACCCATGGCTGTATGCCCATCATATTATAGTTACTGATGGCTTGTGCCGATCAAATTACCGCTACTGATGGCTGTAAGCCGTGTATATATCTAGCAACTTTGCTACGTTATTATTTCTAGCAGCTATGCTGCGATATTGGTGTGTTGGCTGGGTGGGTCAGTTTTATCCCCGCATGGTGTGTTGGTTTGTACAGGTGGTGTGTTGGCTAGATTGAGATGGATTGCATTATTGCATTGTTGCATTTCTATTACTGATACTGTCACTGTATTGGGCTTAGGCCCACATGTATTTTGTTTCTGATTCTGATACTGTATTGGGCTTAAGCCTACACTGTTACTATATTGGGCTAAGGCCCACACTGTGCTGTTACTAAAAAGGGATTTGGCCCAGACTGCTTCTGCATTCTGTTATCTTACTGACTATTTTTATTTTATGGGATTACACACTGACTTTTCATAAACTCACCTCATTTTTAACTGTGTAGGTAATCCTCAGCCTTAGACGATTTGGAACCGCGAAGGACTCGAAGGTGTCCATACGACTGCAGTTTTTCTTTTATTCTTAACTTTATTTATATTAAAAATTTTGCTTTGGGTTTTGATTCTCTAATAAAGCTTCTTAAACTAAAGTTATTTATTTGGGCTTTATTTATTTGATACTTAACTGATAGTGATAGAATGCTAGTTTTCAAAAAGATTATCTGTTTTTAAAACACCGCATTTTCGTAACATTTTGGATATTGCTTCCGCAACAAACAATGTTTTAAAGTAAAAACATTTTAAATGGTTAATAAATGGTTAAGATGTTTTGAGTTTTTAACAAAGAGATTTCAACTCAGAAACGAATTTCTACCAACAAATCATATTTTCGAAAGACACTTCAACATGACACGCCAGATTCAACCATAACGTCTAGGCCGGGTTTGGGGTGTTACCAATGAACTACAAATGAAAGATAATATATTTGAGATGTTAGAATAATGAGATGATTAAGATTGAGTCTAGTGATTTGAATGGTTTGCCGGTAATGATTTCATTGATGTTAGCTCAGAATAATGTGAGAAAGGGTTGCAAAGCTTATTTTGCTTATGTGCTTGATACTAAAGTGAATGAAAAGAAGATCAAATCAGTACCAGTTGTATGTAAGTATCCAGACGTGTATCCCAACGAGTTTCCAGGTTTACCACAGACTCGAGAGGTTGATTTTGGCATTAAGTTAGTGCCAGGAACTACTCCAATATCGATAGCTTCGTACAGAATGGCACCGACTGAATTAAAAGAGTTGAAAGCTCAGTTGCAAGAATTGACTGATAGAGGTTTTACACGACCGAGTTATTGTCCCTGGGGTGCACTGACTTTGTTCGTAAAAAAGAAAAACTGAACTATGAGAATGTGCATTGACTACCGACAACTCAATAAAGTGACTATAAAGAATACATATCCTCTGCCATGTATTGATGATCTGTTTGATCAATTGAAATAGGCTACAGTGTTTTCAAAGATAGACTTGAGATAGGGTTACTATCAGTTGCAGGTGAGACTCCGATGTGCCAAAAACTGCTTTTCGAACTAGATACGGACATTATTAGGTTTTAGTTATGCCTTTCGGACTAACAAATGCACCTTCTACTTTTATGGATTTAATGAATCAGATCTTCAGACCATATTTGGATCGATTTGTAGTTGTGTTTATAGATGACATTTTGATCTATTCCCATGATGAATCCGAGCATGCTGAACATTTGAGAGTAGTGCTACAGATTTTGCGTGATAAGCAGTTGTATGCGAAGTTTAGTAAATGTGAGTTTTGGTTACGAGAAGTCAGTTTTCTGGGACATATCGTATTAGCATCAGGTATTTGGGTTGATCCGAGCAAGATTTCGGCTATACTAGACTGGAAGCCTCCAAGAAATGTATCAGAAGTTTGAAGTTTTCTGGGACTCACTGGTTATTACAGACGGTTCATAAAGGGTTTCTCTATGATTGCAGCCCCAATGACGAGACTACTTCAGAAATATGTTAAATTTGAGAGGATAGAAAAGTGCCAAAAAAGTTTTGATCAGTTGAAAGTTTTATTGACCGAAGCTCCAGTGCTAGTTCAACCATAGTTGGGTAAAGAATTTGTCATTTTTAGTGATGCATCTTTGAATGGTCTGGGCTGTATATTGATGCAAGAAGGCAAAGTCATAGCTTATGCCTCAAGATAATTAAAGCCGCATGAAAAGAACTACCCGGCCTACGATCTGGAATTGGCAGCCATTGTGTTTGCGTTGAAGATTTGGCGCCACTAACTGTTCGGTGAGAAATATCACGTTTATTATGATCACAAAAGCTTAAAATATTTGATGACTCAGAAAGATCTGAATCTACGATAGCGAAGATGGTTAGAGTTGTTAAAAGATTACGAGCTAGTGATTGACTACCATCCGGGAAAGGCCAATATTGTTGCTGATGCTTTAAGTCGAAAATATTTGTTTGCTTTATCTGATGATGGATCAATTGTAGTAGAGTTGAAAGCGAGACCATTATTTATGCAGTAGATTTGTGAAGCTCAAAAGGTTGGTAATGAATTGTTAGCAAAACGGGCTCAATGTGATTTGATTATTGATTTAGACTTTTGAATTGATGCTGAGAGTTGTTTAAGATTCAGAGGCTAAATTTGTGTTTTCAAAAATTTAGAGTTAATTAGGATGGTTTTAAATGTAGCTCATAGCAGTCGGTTATCGATACAAGCGAGAAGTACGAAAATGTATAACGATCTAAAACAGCTTTTATTGGTGGCCTGGTATGAAGTAAGATATCTCTGAATTTGTTTCGAAGTGTTTAATCTGTCAGCAAGTCAAATCTAAGCATCAAGTATCGTCTGGGTTACTACAGCTGATCATGATTTCTGAGTGGAAATAGGATAGAATTACGGTGGATTTTATTTCGGGTTTGCCTCTGTTATCGAGTAAGACAGTTGCAGTGTAAGTAGTGGTTGATAGATTGGCTAAATCTTCCCATTACTAATACGCACAAATTATTCGCTCGATAAACTTGCTAAGTTGTATATCTCTGAGGTTGTGAGATTGCACGGAGTACTTATTTCTATTGTTTCAGATAGAGATCTAAGATTCATATCGCGATTTTAGAAGAAGCTGCAAGATGCATTAGGTACGAAGCTACATTGTAGTACTGCTTTTCATCCGCAAATAGATGGCCAATCTGAGCGGATTATTCAGATACTTGAGGATATGTTGAGATGTTGCATTCTTGAGTTAGAAGGTACGTGGGAAAGATACTTGCCATTGATTGAATTTGCGTATAATAATAGCTTTCAATCTAGTATGAAAATGGAACTTTACAAAGCTTTGTATGGTCGTAAATGCCAAACACCTTTGTATTGGATTGAGCTCAGTGAGAATAAGATATACGGGGTTGATTTTATCAAAGACACTGAATAAAAAGTGAAAATGATTCGCGATAGTCTGAAAGCAGCGTCAGATCGTCAGAAATAGTATGCAGACTTGAAACGGAAAGATATTAAGTTTCAGATTGGAGACAAAGTGTTTTTAAAAGTCTCACCGTGGAAAAAAATACTACGATTCGGTCGTAATGGCAAATTGAGTCCAAGATTTATTTGGTCGTATGAGATTATCTGAGCTAGAAAAGATTCATAATGTATTTCATGTATCCATCCTTCGACGTTATCGATCTGATCCTTCGCATGTAATCTCTCTGTTGGAGATTGAAATTAAGTCTGATATGACATGAAGAGGAATCAATTCGAATTTTAGATCGCAAAGTTAAAGAATTGAGAAATAAGAAAATCTCATTAGTGAAAGTCTTATGGCATCGGCACGGGATTGAAGAAGCTTGGTGGGAGCCCAATGATGCTATGAGAGAACGTTACCATAACCTATTCGCTGGTAAGATTTTCGAGGACGAAAATCCCTAAGGGGGGAGAGTTGTAATAGCCCGGTTTAGGCCCTAGTTGGAAAGTGATCTTGGAACCACAATCTGAGTCAAAAAAGTGTGAAAAATTCGTGTGAAAATTTTATTGTTTGTGTGCACGATTTTATAGAAGGACTTAATCGTGTAAAATGCAAAAGTGACTTGCTAATTGTTAAAGGTGTCTATTTACTATGGTTTACTAAACCAAAGGTCCTTATGAAGTTATTATGCCATTAATAAGGTTAATCGATATTAATGGTATTATAGTTGATGAATAAATAGTTTATTAAGCAAGGGTAAAATGGTGAACTATTATTAATGTTAATATTAATTAAAATAACTCAAAATGGTGGCCATTATTCATCCTTCTTTCACTGAAATTCATAAGAAAACAAAGCTTGGAAAGCATTTTAGGGTTCGGCCATGTTCATGCTCAATTAAAGGTCTATTTTTGCTCGGTTTTTGATGATTTCTATGTTTTTATGATCTTTGCTTCGTGTTCTAGCTAGCCCATGCCTCAATTTATAAAGTATTGATGATTTTGAAAGATGCCATTGATGATTTCATATGTTTTATGATGCTTGATGATAAATTATGAAAGTTTGGTGTTTGATATACATGTTCAATAAAGTGATTTTTAGTGAAATTGTCATTTAAGGGTTAAATTGTGTAATGATGAAAATGTTGAGTTAAAAGGTGAATAAATGAAAGTTTTGAGCTGCTAGAGGTACCTATGAAATTCGGCCATGCTTGGGTTTATTGAAATTATGAGTATTTTGTGTTGTGTTGAAATAGGGACTAAATTGTTAAAATGTGAAATATAAGGGCTAATATGTAAAAAGGCCTAATTATGTGTTTGTGGATTGAATTGAATGACATATGTGATTAAATAAGTTATTTTATATTAATTTAGATCAAGAAAAGAGGAAATCAGATTTGGATCGGGGGATATCAAAAGTTGTCAAATAGTCGTTTCAGTCTGTTTGTCTCTATATGAGGTAAGTTTATAAGTAGATAATTTTTGTTAAATTTATATGAAAATGTATTTAATTGTGCCGAATTGAACTTTAGTAACTATATATGTGTATGCCGAATTGATATAAGTATGGGAAAAGTAACTACGAGGTTGAAAGGATTGAATTACAATGCCCGAAAGTCCCGTACGAACCATAAGAATAGTTAGGACACATATGTCATGACATAGGATTCCAATATGTGATTTTGTGTAAGACCACGTCTGGGGCGTTGGCATCGATTTGAGATTTTTGTCTAAGACCACGTTTGAGATGTTGGCATCAATTTGAGATTTATGTGTAAGACCATGTCTGAGACATTGGCATCGCATATGATTTCGTGTAAGACCCTATCTAGGACATTGGCATCGATATTTGATTACATGTAAGACCTCGTTTAGGACGTTGGCATTGTATGAGGTTTTCGAGCTATCCGAGTATCCTTATTAGTTCTGAATGGTTCAACGGGGCAATGTTGAGTTAAGATCAAATGTGAAATCAAGCTAAAGGGTTTAGGTACCTGTGAATTTAAATGTTCATGAAAACAAGGTAAGTATAGTATTTAAGATGATGATATGAACCATGTATGTTAAAGGTATGATCATTATGTACATGAGATTATTCATATTCGGCCATGTTGAAATAATCATGCTAATGTTCATTTGATAATTTATTTGCTTATGACTTATTAAGCTTTTGAAAGCTTACTTTGTGTGTGTTCTTTCATTGTTTTATAGATTATCGAAGCTACTGTAAGCTTAGGGATCGTCAAGGATCTTCGTCACACTATCAAACACTATTTTGGTACTTTTGAAGTTGTAAATGTTAATATATGGCATGTATAGTAATGTTATGATATGTGTTACGTGTATTTATTGCCATATGATATGGTATAAATGTGATTGAGACTATGGAATTGGTTTTGGTATATACTATGTGATGAATAAAGGTTATAATTGATGTATATATATAGTCTTGCATTAATGGCCATCTTGGTATGATTTGGTAGTTAAATTGGTATGCTTTTGATATAAAATTGAGTATGAAATTGATTGGTGATATTGTGGATTGAACTGTGCATGTTTGGGTATGGTTTTGGTTGCTATTTGGTCATGAATTATGCTTTGGGTGATGCTTGTAGAGATGACCCTTTTTCGGTGGCATGTTGGCATTATAAATGACCTATTTTTGTCCACACAGGCAAAGACGTGTGTCTTAGCCGTGTGCGACACACGGTTATGTTACATGGCAATGTGTCCTTTGGGGTACCCTTCGATTTAAGTTAGTTTACCATATAGTTTTGATATGTCCTATATACACGAGCGTGTATACTGGCCGTGTGTGGCGCACGAGCTGGCATATGGGCACGTGGTCGGCCGTGTGACCCAAGTCAGTAAACTCCCTTATTTTCCCATAACCATGGCACGACCGTGTGGTGCAAGTCAGTATGTATGCCCTATTTTCACATGGCTTATGACACGGGCATGTCTGGTAGCCGTGTGAGCCACACAACCTGTTCACACGAGCGTGTGACCCTTATATCTTTGAAAATTTTCTATGTTTCTAAAAGTTTGTGAATGTTATTGGTTTAGTCCCGAACCCCTTTTAAGCATGTTTTAAGGTCTTGTAGGACCTTACAAGGGATAATTTGATTGATATGAATAAATGTGTGATTATAATTGTATGAATATATGTTAATCGTGTGTGATTTCGGGTAATACCTCGTAACCTTATTCTGACATCGGATATGAGTTAGGGGTGTTACATACCATATCCCAAATATGGTCTTACATGTAATCTCGTGTCGTTGCCAATAGCCCAGCTATGGTCTTACACGAAGTCTCATATCGATGCCATATCCTAGATATTGTCTTGCACGAGGTCTCATATTGATG
This sequence comes from Gossypium hirsutum, assembly GCF_007990345.1. Taxonomy (NCBI): domain Eukaryota; kingdom Viridiplantae; phylum Streptophyta; class Magnoliopsida; order Malvales; family Malvaceae; genus Gossypium; species Gossypium hirsutum. Next base: position 59,094,115 of record NC_053430.1, on the reverse strand, counting down.
CCATATCCCAAATATGGTCTTACACGTAGTCTCAGTAACCCTAATGTCATGACATTTGTATCCTATCTATTCATAAGGTTTTACCGAGATTTCACGCTTGCCGAAAATTTTTCAAATACGTCCAAGGGTCAATCACAATTCATACAATAATAAAGTATTTAAAACATAATTAAAACAATGCAGTATTTACATACGAACTTACCTCGATACAAAATAGTAGAAATGGGACCTAATCGTCAAACACTTTGTTTTTCCCCCGATCTAGGTCCAAACCTCATTTTTCTTAATCTATAATAACAAATTTAACTTATTTAATACACATATTGCTCAATTCAGTCCAAAAATCATATTATGGCAGAATTACATTTTTGCCCCTAATGTTTCACATTTTTATAATTTAGTCCCTAGGCTCGTAAGATGATTTTTATCCAATTTCTTCATTACCCAAGCCTAGTAAAATCATTATTGTACTCATACCAGCCCACATTTTTCATTCAATCATACTTTTACAAATTTTATAACTTTTAGTAATAGGTCCTTTTTGACATTTCTACCGAAAATCACTTAGCAAAAGTCGTTTTTCTAGCTAAAAACAAACATTTTCTACCATTAACCGTCAAACTACACACATGTCTAACATGGGCCAAACCCTAGACCTTAATTTAATCATACCTCAAATTAGTGCTAGAAATAGGTAGACCGAGTTACAACGACTTCAAAAATGTAAAGAGCATTAAAAACAGGGCAAGAACGAACTTACAATTTAGCTTGATAGTGGCCAAACCCTAGCTATGGATTCCCCTTCTAATTTTCGGCTCTGGGAGGAAGAAGATGGACAAATTTTGGCTTTATTTTGGCTTTTTATTCATTTAATTACTAAATGACAAAAATGCCCTTACATTAAAACATAAAATTTCTCTTACCTCATGTCCATTTTTTTCCACTAATTGAACAAATGATCTAATTACCATCTAAGGACCTTCAATTTAAAATTTCATAGAAATTAAACACCTCTAGCATATAGAACTCAAGTTTTGTACTCTTTGTAATTTAGTCCTTTTTGCTAAATTGAGTGATCAAATGTCAAAATTTTTGAACTAAATTTTCATGAAATAATTCCATAAAGCTGTAGGCCATAAAAATGTAATAAAAACAAGTTCTACTACGTCAGATTCATGGTCCCGAAACCACTGTTCTGACTAGCCCTAAAATCGGGCTATTACAATCCAACATTTCCACAACTAGGCCGTTGCTTGTTCTAAGTTAAAAATGAACCCGTTAGATTAGAAAACCTTTCAGTTTAGTATGCCAGACTCTTTTACTGTAACAGTCCGATTTAGATCCTATTCGGAATGTCAGGACCACGAATACGAGTCAGAAAAATATTTTAAAAATATTTTATGTGTTTATTATGTGTGAATTTATATGTGTGAAATTTTCGTGATTTAATTTTTTCGTTTGAGTTCCCAATTAAATAAAAGGATTTAATCGCGTAAAATAAAATTTTGATGGTAAATTGTAAAACAGCCACATAATTGATGTCTTTTTAAATAAATTCACCATTGGAGTTAGTGATGGATGGTCATGACCTTAATATATATTGGTTTTGTATTAATTAACAAATGTTAATAAGGTAATTTATGAAATAATATATGTTATATTAAAACATAAAAAAATAAAATAAGGTTTCATACTGTATTGTTCTTGCCAAAAATAAAAAGAAAGAAAAGAATAAAGCTTAGGGCACTTGGCATTATTAAAGCTTGATTCAAGGTGAGTTTTAGTTCGGTTTTTGATAATTATTACATTTTTGAGATCCTTGCTATGACATCTTCAAAGCCCAAGCTTGAATTTTTTGTTTTGATGAATATTTGAGCTATGTGATGTTAGTTGATGAAATATGAAAGATATGTTTTGGATTAGCATGTTTTGTATTAGAATTTTTGATGATTTTGTGTAATTAGGAATAAATTGCAAAAATAATAAATTGAGGGATTAAAATGTGAAATAATAGAAATGTATGGACTTGTATGGACACTAGGAACATTTGGTCTAGGCATGGTGTGTGCAAATTTTGCATGTTTTGTGTTTTGTGCTATTTGGACTAAATTGTAAAAAGTGTGAAATGTTAGGGGTAAAATAGTAATTTTCCCATTTATGTGTTTTTGGACTAAATTGAGTGAAAATATGTTTGAATAAGTTTAATTTGAATATGTTTAGATCAAGAACCAAAGAAATCGGATTTCGATCGGGGAAAAACCAAAGTTGTCGACTAGTCGTCCTGTTTCGATTTTCATCATCTGAGGTAAGTTTATAAGCAAATAGACATTGTTAATTTTAATTAAATGTGAACTATATATGCTAAAATGAAATATGTGAATATATATATGAGTTAGCTGAATATGTATAAGCTTGGCAGCTATGTTTATGAATTCACTTCGACTGAGTTACGATGTCTGAAAGTCCCATACGAACCTTAGGTATAGCTAGGATACATATGTCATGACATAGGATCCAATATGTGTTTTCGTGTAAGACCACGTCTGGGACGTTGGCATTGATATAAGAAGTTACGAGTAAGACCATGTCTGGGACATCGGTATCATATTTAATTCGTGTAAGACCCTATTTGGGACAGTGGCATCAATATGAGATAGCATGTAAGACCACATCTGGGACGTTGGCATTGTTCGATATATGTGATTATTTGAGTATCCTATTCAATTACGAATGGTTCAACGGGTAATGGTAAGTTGTGTTCGAAGGTGTAAAATGAACTAAACGATCAGGTATGAGTTAGTTGATCACTTATTTGAAATTAAGGTAATTTGGCCATTTGATATGTTATGCTAAATTTTATAAGTTATTAATGTGAACATATGTGTATATGAGTATTATATTCGGCCATATACTATGAATATGTATATTAAGTTATATTTTGATTAATGAATATTTGTGTGTGAGAGTAAATGTACTTTGTTAATATATGTATGTACATTCGGTTCCAACTAATTTTATATGTGAAAGTATATGATATACATGAAATTGTAAGTTTGTGATTTAATGTGAATATGATAATATAGTTTGAGTTGATTATGTCACTGAGATGTTTATTTGCTTACGACTTACTAAGCTTAAATAGCTTACTGTGTGTGTTCTTGTTTACCTTTGTTGTATAGATTTTGGAATCAAGTTATGAGCTCGGGGATCGTCAGCAAAGTCTATCACACTATCGACTATTTTCGGTATTTTTATAAGTGAACTTTCGAATCTATGGCATGTATAGACTAGATTATATTTTGAAATGTTTGATATGCGAAAATTGCTTAATACTTTGTTATGTTCGGATTTAATGCTTCGTTTTGATGATGGTTATGTTTGGTTGTGATTGTGGTGTTTCGGCCATTATATATTTTCATGTGAATTATGGTTGATTATAATGCTAATGGTTGCATATACATTTGGACTTGGTTTGAACTTATATTGAAAGTGTATCCAAAGTATATAATGTTATGGAATTTGTTTATGTGTTTCAGCCATAAGATAAATAATGGTTGTTAAATGTATTACATGTTTTGATAAGCTAAGAAATGAGTTTGCTATATTATGAATTTGATTATTTGGAGTGGTTATTTATTGATATAAAATTTGATATATAATTTGTTCTATAAACTTTGCTTAGAATTGGTAAATGATATATATGCATATTTGGCTAATGATAGATACATTAGATATGTATACATATGTCATATATGTGGGTAGTTTGGTATTTATGTGACAAGTTGATACATGTATTCAGATATTATATGGTTAGTTCAACTTAAAAGTAATGGTGGAATTGGTATGTTTAAATTGGTTGATTTTGATAGTCGAATAGATGAACAAGTGAATAGGTTGTGTATTTGTAATTTGATCATTATGCTAGCATATACATTTTGATATGTTTTGATTTGGTAATTATGTTTTAAAATGGCTAAAAGATTGTTTGAATAAATAACGGTTATACATGTTATTAGCTTGTGAATTTAGGCGTTACTATCATGTTTAAGTTCGGCTTTTATATCTTATATCATTAGGTAAGTGTTTGTTATGTTTTATATTTATATAAATGCAAATTTGTGATGTGTTTAATGTGAAATGCAAATGAATATTGACATATTGGTTCGGTTATGTGAATTTAATAAAATTGTTTATGTCATGTGTATTAATAATTCCAGAATTGTTAAATTAAAGTTACAAATGTAAGCATTTGATTATGGTCTGAGTGATTGTATGAATGAATGAAAGTTGTATCTTTTCTGGTAATGCTTCATATCAGCAACAGATAAAGGTTATGGGTGTTATATTTGATTGGTATCAGAGCTACAGTTTAGTCAATTCTAGGACTGACGTAGTGCATGTGAGTCTAGCTATATATGCCATATTATATACTGCGATAGTGTGATGACTTCTGACATTTGAAAATGTGTTTTCGTATAGTAAATGGATCCTGACAAAGCTGTAGCTGATGATATTTAGAGTATAGCACCTGCTCCCCCACAAGAGAAAACGTTGGTTGATTCTCGACCGACCTTGAGTAATCAAGAGGGAAAGGCTAATGATGAATGACTGGTTTACTCAGTATATCCGGATGAATCCTGCTGTACAACAACCTCCAACCCCGATTAATCTTTCTTCGATACCTGCTATGCCTCATGTGAGTGATCCGCTAAGATTACATAAGCCTCTAGTTGATAAAATCAGAAAACATGGGGATGGAGAATTCAGAGCTACTAATGAAGATGATGCTGAGAGAGTTGAATGCTGGCTTTATAATACTATCCATGTGTTTGATGAGTTATCTTCTACCCCGGATAAGTGCTTAAAATGTGCCATATATTTACTACGAGACATTGCATATCACAGGTAGAATAAACTACTATCGGTGGTTCTGAAAGAACGGGTGACTTGGGACTTTTTTCAGACTGAGTTCCGTAAGAAATATATCAGCCAGAGATTCACTGACCAGAAGCGCAAAGAATTTCTCGAGTTAAAATAGGGTCGCATGTCTGTGACAGAATATGAGTGAAAATTCATGAGACTCAGTCGGAATGCCTGAGAGTGTGTTTTAACCGAAGCTATCATGTGTAAAAGATTTGAAGACGGGTTGAATGACGACATTAAATTGCTGGTTGGCATACTTGAAATAAAAGAGTTCGTAGTACTGGTTGAGCGAGCGTCCAAAGCCTAAGAGCTCGGGAAAGAGAAAAGAAAAGCTGACTTGGAAGCTAGAGACTCACAGAAGAGATCATCGAGTAAGTCATTTTAGTCAGTATCAAAGAAGTTCTGAGATGATTTTAGCCGTTCTAAGGCTACTTCTGGTTATTCTAGACGGAATCGGAATAGACCACCTATGAGCTCGAGAGCTACCTTAGTAGCTAGTGTTGGTAATGTCAGATCAAATCAACCCGAGTGTAAACATTATGGTAAACGACATCTTGACAGTTGTAGATTGCATGATCGCGTCTGTTTTAAATGTGGATCGACATATCATTTTGTTTGTGAATGCCCTGAGTTAGCTGCACAAAATCTAGCACAGAATACGAGATCGGGTAACACTGCAGCTCGAGGTAGACCACCCAGAAATACGGGTTATGTGAGTAGTAGTCAGAGAGGGACTAGAGATACAGCAGTTAGATCCGAGGCTCGTGCACTTGCCAAAGCCTATGCTATACGTGCATGCGAGGAGGCTTCATCCCCAGATGTTATTACTGGTATATTCACTCTCTATGATACTAGTGTAATTGCATTGATTGATTCTGGTTTGACTCATTCTTATGTGTGTGAGACATTAGTATTTAGTAAGACTTTTCCTGTTGAGTCTACTGAGTTTGTGATTAGAGTATCAAACCCCTTGGGCCGGTGTGTTATGGTTGACAAAGTGTGTAAGAATTGTCCTTTGATGATTTGAAATTCGTGTTTTTCGGCTGACTTGATGTTGTTTCCATTTGATGAGTTCGACATAATTCTGGGTATAGATGGTTGACTTTGCAAGATGCTGTCGTAAAGTACAAAAGAAAGACTATTGATTTACGGTGCCAGAATGATGAGATTGTTCAGATTGAATCTAATAATCTGAATGGTTTACCGGTAGTGATTTCTTCGATGTTATCTTAGAAATATTTAAGAAAAGGTTGCGAAGCTTATTTTGCCTATGTGCTTGATAGTAAAGTGGCTGAAAGAAAGATTGAATCAGTACCAGTCGTGTACGAGTATCTGAATGTGTTTCCTGAATAATTTCCAGGTTTGCCACCTATTCTAGAGGTAGAGTTTGGTATTGAGTTTGTGCTTGGGACGACTCTGATATCGATAGCTCCATACAGAATGGTACCTACAGAATTAAAAGAATTGAAAGTTCTGTTGTAAGAGTTGACAGATAGAGGTTTCGCATGACTGAGTTTCTTTCCCTAGGGTGCACCAATTTTATCTGTGAAAAAGAAAGACAGAACTATGAGGATGTGTATTGATTATTCACAACTCAATAAGGTGACTATAAAGAATAAGTATTCGTTGCCACAAATTGATGACCTGTTCGATCAACTGAAAAGGCCTACAGTGTTTTCAAAGATAGATTTGAGGTTAGGCTATTATCAATTGCGAGTTAAAGACTCCGATGTGCCAAAGACTACTTTCCGAACGAGGTACGGGCATTATGAATTTCTAGTCATGCCTTTTAGACTTACTAATGCACCTATTATTTTCATGGATTTGTTGATTCGAATCTTTAGATAGTATTTGGATCGGTTTGTGGTTGTGTTCATAGATATCATTTTGATCTACTACCGTGATGAAACTGAGCATACTGAACATCTCAGACTTGTGTTATAGACTTTTCGAGATAAACATTTATACATGAAGTTCAGTAAATGTGAGTTTTGGTTACGCGAAGTCAATTTTCCAAGCCATTGTATCAGCATCCGGTATTCGGGTCGATCCGAGTAAAATTTCAGCTATACTTGATTGGAAACATCCAAGAAATGTTTCTGAAGTCTGAAGTTTTCTGGAACTTGCTAGTTACTATAGATGGTTCGTGAAAGGTTTCTCTATGATTGCAACCCTGATAAGGAAGCTATTACAGAAAGATGTTAAGTTCGAGTGGTCAGAAAAGTGCCAGAAAAGTTTTGATCAGCTGAAAGCCCTTTTGACTGAAGCTCCAGTGCTAGTTCAGCCAGAACCGGGTAAAGAATTTGTTATTTATAGTGATGCAATTTTAAATGGTTTGGGCTGCATTTTGACATAGGAAGGCAAAGTTATAGCTTATGCCTCGAGACAGTTAAAGCCGTCTGAAAAGAACTATCTGACACACGACCTAGAATTGGCAGATATTGTGTTTGCATTGAAGATATGGCATCACTATCTCTTCGATGAGAAATGTCATGTTTATTCTGATGAAAAAAGCCTAAAATACTTGATGACCCAGAAAGATCTAAGTTTGAGATAGCGTCGATGGTTAGAGTTGCCAAAAGACTATAAGCTTGTGATCGACTACCATCCGGGAAAGGCTAATTATGTTGCTGATGCTTTAAGCCAAAAATCACTATTTACTTTATGTGTAATGAATTTGCATATGGCTATGTCTGATGATGGTTTGATAATAGCTGAATTAAAAGCAAGATAGCTATTTGTTCAACAAATTTGTGATGCCCAGAAAGTAGATGATGGTTTGCTAGCAAAGCGAGCTCAATGTGATTCGAATGTGGAATCTGAGTCTTGAGTTGATGTTGAGGGTTCTTTGAGGTTCAGAAATCGAATATGTGTCCTGAGAAATTCAAAGTTGGTTCATATGATTTTAAACGAAGTTCACAGCAGTAGGTTATCTGTTCACCCTGGTAGTACGAAGATGTATAATGATTTGAAATAGCTTTACTGGTGGCATGGAATGACATAAGACATTTCTGACTTTGTTTCGAAATGTTTAGTCTGTCAGCAAGTAAAAGCCGAGCATCAGGTACCTTCTGGATTTCTTCAACCGATCAAGATACCTTAGTGGAAATGGGGCAGAGTCACGATGGATTTTGTATCTAGTTTACTGATGACACAGAGCAAGAAAGATGCAATTTGGGTTATTGTGGATAGATTGACTAAATCGGCTCATTTTGTTCCAATTCGCATAAATTACTCACTTTATAAGCTAGTTGAATTGTATGTTTCTTAAATTGTGAAATTACACGGTGTTCCTATTTCTATTGTTTTGGATAGAAATCCGAGGTTTACATCGCAGTTTTGGAAGAAACTGCAATATGCACTAGGTACGAAATTACATTTTAGCACTGCTTTCCATCCACAAGTAGATGGTCAGTTCGAGCGAATCATTCAGATACTTGAGGATATGTCGAGATGTTGCATTCTCGAGTTTAAAGGTACGTGGGAACGATACCTACCTCTTATTGAATTTGCGTACAATAATAGCTTTCAATCGAGTATCAAAATTGCACCTTACGAGGCTTTGTATGGTAGTAAAAGTCGTACACCATTGTATTGGACCAAGCTTAATGAAAATAAGATACACGGGGTCAATTTAATCAGAAAGACTGAACAGAAAGTAAAAGTGATCCGTAAAAGTCTGAAAACAGCATCAAATCATCAGAAGTCGTATGCGGACTTGAAAATAAAAGACATAGAGTTTCAGATCAGAGACAAAGTATTTTTGAAAGTTTCACAGTGGAAGAAAATACTCAGATTCAATCGTAAAGGCAAATTGAGTTCGAGATTTATTGGGTTCTATATGATTATAGAGCAGATTGGGCCGGTTGCTTATAGACTGTTGCTGCCACCAGAGCTGGAAAAGATTCACAATACATTCCATGTTTTGATGCTTTGTAGATATCGATTTGATCCCTAACATGTGATTAGTCCATCACAGTTTGAGATTAAGCTCGATATGACATATGAAGAAGAACTAATTCGCATTTTGGCTCCCAAGGTTAAAAAATTGCGAAATAAGAAAATTTCATTAGTTAAAGCACTGTGGCATAAACACAGAGTTGAGGAAGCAACGTGGGAGCCAAAGGATGCAATGAAAGAATATTATTCGAACCTATTCACTGGTAAGATTTTCAGGGACGAAAATCCCTAAGGGGGAGAGTTGTAACAGTCTGATTTAGACCCTATTTAGAGTAGTAGTTTTGGGACCACAAATCTGAGTCAAAAAAATATTTTCAAATTATTCTCTTTGTCTATTAGGTGTGAATTTATATGTGTGAAATTTTCGTGATTTAATTTTTTCGTTTGAGTGCCCGATTACATAAAAGGATTTAATCAAGTAAAATGAAAATTTGAAGGCTAATTGTAACAGGGCCAATTTGTTGTTGTCTTTTTTAATTGAGGTATTTATGTTGCAAATTGACCATTGGAGTTAGTGGTGGACGGTCATGACCTTAATATATATTGGTTTTGTATTAATTAACAAAGGTTAATAAGGTAATTTATGAAATAATATATGTTATATTAAAAAAAAGGTTTCATATTTTTTTTCTCTTGTCAAAAATAAAAAGAAAGAAAAGAATAAAGCTTAGGGCATTCGGCGTTAGTGAAGCTTGATTCAAGGTGAGTTTTAGTTCAGTTTTTGATAATTTTTACGTTTTTCAGATCGTTGCTATGATATCTACAAAGCCCAAGCTTGAATTTTTTATTTTGATGAATATTTTGTGTTATGCCATTGATGAATATTTGAGCTATGTGATGTTAGTTGATGAAATATGAAAGATATGTTTTGGATTAACTTGTTTTGTGTTGGAATTTTTGATGATTTTGAGTAATTAGGACTAAATTGCAAAAATAATAAATTGAGCGGCTAAAATGTGAAATAAAAGAAATGTATGGACTTGTATAAACACTATGAACATTTGGCCTAGGCATGGTGTGTGCAAATTTTGCATGTTTTGTGTTTCGTGTTATTTGAACTAAATTGTAAAAAGTGTGAAATGTCAGGGGTAAAATGGTAATTTTCCCATTTATGTGTTTTTGGAATAAATTGAGTGAAAATATGTTTGATTGAGTTTAATTTGAATATGTTGAGATCAAGAACCAAAGAAATCGGATTTGGATCGTGGAAAAACCAAAGTTGTCAACTAGTCGTCCCGTTCTGATTTTAATCGTCTGAGGTAAGTTTATAAGCAAATAGACGTTGTTAATTTTAATTAAATGTGAACTATATATGCTGAAATGAAATATGTGAATATATATATGAGTTAGCCGAATGTGTACAAGCTTGGCAACTATGTTTATGAATTTGTTTCGACTGAGTTACAACGTCCGAAAGTCTTGTACGAACCTTAGGAATAGCTAGGATACATATGTCATGACATAGGATCCAATATGTGTTTTCGTGTAAGACCATGTCTGGGACGTTGGCATCAATATATGTGGTTAAGAGTAAGACCATGTTTGGGACATGGGCATCATATTAGATTCGTGTAAGACCCTGTCTGGGATAGTGGCATCGATATGAGATAGCATGTATGACCACGTCTGGGACGATGGCATTGTTCAATATATGTAATTATCTGAGTATCCTATTCAATTCCGAATGGTTCAACGGGCAATGATAAGTTGTGTTCGAAGGTGTAAAACAAACTAAATGATCAGGTATGAGTTAGTTGATCACTTATTTGAAATTAAGGTAAGTTGGCCATTTGATATGTTATGCTAAATTTTACAAGTTATTAATGTGAACATATGCTTATATGAGTATTATATTCGGCCATATGCTATGAATATGTATATTAAGTTATATTTTGATTAATGAGTATTTGTGTATGAGAGTAAATGTACTTTGTTAATATATGTATGTTCATTCGGTTCCAACTAATTTTATATGTGAAAGTATATGGTATACATGAAATTGTAAGTTTGTGATTTAATGTGAATATGATAATATAGTTTGAGTTGATTATGTTATTGAGATGTTTATTTGCTTATGACTTACTAAGCTTAAATAGCATACTGTGTGTGTTCTTGTTTACCTCTATTTTATAGATTTTGGATTCAAGTTATGAGGTCATGGATCATTAGCAAAGTCTATCACACTATCGACTATTTTCGGTATTTTTATAAGTGAACTTTCGAATCTATGGCATGTATAGGCTGGATTTTATTTTGAAATGTTTGATATGTGAAAATGGCTTAATACTTTGTTATGTTCGGATTTCATGCTTCATTTTGATGATGGTTATGTTTAGTTGTGATTGTGGTGTTTTAGGCATTATATATTTTCATTTGAATTATGGTTGATTATAATGCTAATGGTTGTATATACAATTGGACTTGGTTTGAACGTATATTAAAAGTGTATCCAAAGTATATAATGTTGTGAAGTTTGTTTATGTGTTTCGACCATAAGATAAATAATGGTTGTTAAATGTATTACATGTTTTGATAAGCTAAGAAATGAGTTTGCTATATTATGAATTTGATTATTTGGAGTGGTTATTTATTGATATAAAATTTGATATATAATTTGTTGTATAAACTTTGCTTAGAACTGGTAAATGATATGTATGCATATTCGGCTAATTATAGATACATTAGATATGTATGCATATGTCATATATGTGGGTAGTTTGGTATTTATGTGACAAGTTGATACATGTATTCGAATATTATATGGTTAGTTCAACTTAAAAGTAATGGTGGAATTGGTATGACTAAATTGGTTGATTTTGATAGTCGAATAGATGAACAAGTGAATAGGTTGTGTATTTGTAATTTGGTCATTATGCTAGCATATAAATTTTGATATGTTTTGATTTGGTAATTATGTTTTAAAATGGTTAAAAGATTGTTTGAATAAATAACGGTTATACATGTTATTAGCTTGCAAATTTAGGTGTTATCATCATGTTTAATTTCGGCCTTTATATCTTATATCATTCGGTAAGTGTTTGTTACGTTTTATATTTATATAAATGCAAATGAATATTGACATATTGGTTCTGTTATGTGAATTTAATAAAATTGTTTATGTCATGTGTATTAATAATTCCAAAATTGTTAAATTAAAGTTACAAATGTAAGCCTTTGATTATGATATGAGTTATTGTATGAATGAATGAAAGTTGTATCTTTTCTGGTAATGCCTCGTAACCCGATTCCGGTGACAGATACGGATTAGTGGTGTTACATCCGCTACTTAAGACCATACAAATTCGAGTGTGACACACTTATATGCCTCATCTTTGAGTAGAGACACTACACAGCGAAGGGTATCAGATGGTGTACGTTGAAATTCTTTGGTAACTCATAATACTCATCATCCCTTCCTCACCTAAATTCTTTGGCGCCACGTTTCCTAATTCCCTTTACTAGGTCACCCTGCAGTATTGTCGCAACATGGGCGGGAGGAGCAGGAGCTCGCAATTGGGGCAAATTATTTTGTGGCTGTGGTGACGCAACTTCTGTGAGGTGGTCAAACCATTCTTGAATATTGGGGCTACATTCTTGAATTCACGGTTTATGAGGATTGGCTAAATTAAAGCTTTAATACCACTAATTTTAACATCCCTTGCCCGGTCCGGTCACCGGAACCAAACAAGATAATGCTACTATCAGATACTTAAACGATTTTGAAAAATTCAACTTACTGGAATGTGCCATAACATGAGTTGGAAACTTATGTTGTTTTTGGCACATACTTAAAAGTTTACCAAATGTATATTTAATCCAACCGTACATACTACCTTGTGCTGAAAAGAGTTTCTGCTAAATACAGTAAAACCAAATTCTTAGTTTACTAGCCTGTGGACTTCCTCGATATGTACAAGTTACAAAAATACAGTTAAGAGGCTCACAGCTAAAATAATAGCTTCTGGCTTAGTCCTTTTCTTGTAGTTCAAAATGACTTTTGACACCTGAAAGAGATAAATCAAGAAGCATGGTAAGTTTAAGATGATCTTAGTGAGTTCGCATGATGTTTACTCGCCCACACATACAACTTGTGTGGAATATAAGTAAAACATAAGGACAACTAATACGTTAAACAGCTCATGTAAGAATATAAATAATAAGAATACAATACATGTAATGCCCTTTGCCCGTGTTCTATGCCGGAACAGGGTATGAGACATTATCGGAACATAACACATGCAATCATACGAAACCATGACGTAGATTTTTTTTATATATATCCAAGTTAAAACAATTCAAATTTCATACTTAATCATGCATCTACACCTTATAGATTGAACGATATTAATTAATATCAATGGTCATTTACAAAATGAGCTATCAAATAATGAAGGTTAGCATTTTAGGCCAAATTAATTATGACATAAAACAAAAAAACTAGGTCCTCTATACATGCCATAATCCAAAATATTATTTTCAAAATACCAAAAGAGTGTTGATAGCGGAATGGATCTCCAACGATCTCCGAACCCTGAGTTGGCTTGGTGACACTATAAGACAAAGGAAAGGAAAGAGAGTAAGCATAAAGCTTAGTAAGTAAGTAGGTAAATAATAAACAATTTGTCAACATGATTCTCAAGGTAAAACAATCATAATTGTACAATTACTCATTTTCTTGAGTTACAGTCACTAAATTATTTATAGATAGAGAGCTATGGAACTCCAAATTAATATTCGTTAATTTTCCCAAAAAATAGACTCGCATATATTCTTACAAAAAAATTTTTAGAATTTTTTGTTTAGCCAATTAGTACAGTTTATTCATTAAAGTTACACCTATTTCACTGTCCAACAGTTTCAACCTCTCTTCACTAAATATTATTTCTCTCATGGTACGGAAATCAAAATTAAGAACTACTAATTTTCCCAAAAACTAGACTCATATATATTCCTATCATAAAATTTTTAGAATTTTTCATTTAGCCTATTAGTACAGTTTATTCATTAAAGATACCCCTATTTCACTGTCTAACAGTTCCGATCTTTCTTCACAAAAAATTATTTATCTCATCGGTAAAGATCTTGGATGCTGTCGCCATTAATTCCAATTTAAAATATACTCATTAAGGATTTTAAGCATGCAAAGTATGACCCATAATTATTTTTTTACAATTTTTAATGATTTTCCCAAATCAGAACAGGGGATTCCAAAATCATTCTAACCCTGTCTCACAAAAATTCAATTATCATAGAATATAAAATTCTTTTGCCTTCAACGTTTCTTTTATGATTTAATTTCATACCTTATTCAACCTCTAATTCAATTTTTACCATTTTTGGTGATTTTTCAAAGTCACACAACTGCTACTGTCTAAAACTGTTTTATTACAAATTTTCATTTTTACATAATTTCACTTACTCCATTCTATCTTACCAAAAGATTCACTCAACTATCGAGCACATTGCTCACAAATTTTCACATCGATATACTTGCACTTATTCATCGCATAGTCATGTACATATATATTTTCACTTAGTAAATTTCCTGTTGAACTCATCGGAATAAAAATAGATACCCGGTGGCCTATGCATATACCACCCTTGTAACCGAAGCTCTATGGTATGCATAGTAGCCTGCACTTAGTACTACACATGCAACCTATCAATCTAGTACATGTAGTAGCATGCATTTAGTACTACATGTAACACCCCGAACCCGAGACCGACACCGGAGTCGGACACGAGATGTTAACAAACTTTGAAAAATTTTTCCAGACACTGCCCAGTCTGAGTACTAGTCGCTTCAAAAATCATATCTTGAGTTTCACAACTCAAAAATCAGTTTTGTGATTTTTCCCTGAAACTAGACTCATGTCCCCACCTATGGATTTTTTTCTAGAATTTTTGGTCAGGCCAATTAGTACAGTTTATTAGTCAAAGTCTCCCATGTTACAGGGGTCGACTACACTGACCTTTTCCCATTACGACTGGGATATCTCTCTGCACAGAGCTTCAATACTGATGCCGTTTGTTTCTATGGAAACTAGACTCAGAGAGGAATCCATACATATATGGTATGACCCCTAATTATCTCTGGTCAATTTATAGTGAATTTCCAAAGGCGGAACAGTGAATCCAGAAACTGTTCTGGCCCTGTTCCACAAGAACCCAAATATCTCTTTCTGTACTGTTCCTATAATTGTTTCGTTACTTCCATATGAAAGTAGATTCATCAAGGTTCGATTACATAATTTATTCACTATTTAATTCCACTCCTACGAATTCTTGTGATTTTTCCAATCCACACCACTGCTGCTATCAGCTTCTGTTTTCAAAGTAAACCTTACCTAATTTGGGGTTTCATGGACCAACTAGGGCCTTGTCATACATAAGCCCACATATGATCATACTTAGCCATTCTAGTGGCTGATCATTTGCTCAACACTTCCATTCCAACATAGTTACATCATGAAACCATCTATACATTCACAAATACGAATGGTCTAATGCCATACTCCACTTCTACAAGCCATTTTCGCATGGCTGTACACTTATACATTTCATAAAGTACTCGAAAGACAACAATGGGTAGTCCTATACATGCCATATCAAGATTCAACCAAAATAGTACCCCAAAAGAGCCTTTGATAGTGTGGGCGACTTCGACTTCAAGATCCCGAGTCCGATAGCTGGAGAACCAAAAATCTATAAAACAGAGGAGCAATGTAACGAGTAAGCAATTTATGCTTAGTAAGTTTGAGCAAGGAATTCCAGCATGCACAAATAATAGCACACATTTAGCTAAACGGAATATTTCATAATACGCAATTTACCGATATCGAACTTGCTTCACAACATTAACAACCCTTATGTACATACAAAAATAAACTAACTTGGCCGAAGGCCGGTAGCTCGTTTATCAACTGAGCGAACATTTATTTGTAAGGGCTCGATTAATATTCAACACATACGTAACATATCCCCATATTGGGATGTTTTTCGAGTATTCGCTGGAATTTTACAGCAAGCTCATTCATTACCAAATCACGTACCTTCGGGATTTAACCGGATATAGCTCCTCGTTCAAATGCCTTCGGGACATAGCCCGGATTTAGTAACTCACACAATGCCTTCGGGACATAACCCGGATTTAACAACTCGCACAAATGCCTCCGGGACTTAACCCCGATTTAACAACTCGCACGAATGCCTTCGGGACTTAACCCGGATTTAACAACTCGCACGAATGCCTTCGGGACTTAACCCGGATTTAACAACTCGCACGAATGCCTTCGGAACTTAATCCGGATATATTCACTTAGCACAAAGCCTTCGGGACTTAGCCCGGACAGCATTCAATTAATCATGCACATTCATATTTCATTTTCGTTTACGAAACTCAAACACAAGGCGCATATTGTCCTTGCACATTCGGCTCAATAGCCACACATAGAGCATGATTTAATCACATCGAAATTTAGGCTCTCTTACTCAAGAACTTACCTCGGGTGTTGTCGAACGATCCCGCTAACTATTCGACCACTTTTTCCTTCCCTTTATCGGATTTATTTCCCCTTTGCTCTTGAGCTTAATCAAACAAATAAATTGATTTCATCATTTAGGCATCAAAAGATGAACACAAGGCACTTAGCCCATATTCATACATTAGACATTAAAGTCTCATACATGCAAAAATCATGCATCAACACAACATATTAGCTAATTTCTTTCCCCTTGGCCGAATATGCATGTCCATTTTTGGGGTCGATTTCAACATTTAATACACACATATACCCACTAGTAAAGCATCCTCCCCCTTTTCATCGATTTAACACATGCATTGCTCATCAACATGCAAAGTTACATTCGGCCTTAGCACACATCTTGCTAGCCGATTCTTCTCCATTTAGCAACCAATGCACATATGTGCTCACACACAAAAAAAATGCTAAAAAGGAGGTTCAAGAATCATCAAGCCATCATCACATGCATCATTAACAAGCTTCATATTTTGCATGCAATGGCATTAACACAACCTCCACCTAGGCCGAATCTTAACTCATCCTCATGCCTCATCACCACAACATCAAACATCAACCAAGAATGATTCATCCATGGTCAAGTGCCATTTCCATCACATAGCAAGATTTAGACCATGGGTTAGGTAGAACTCAAGCTAACAACTAAAACATGCATGCCTCTCATGGAACATCATCAAACATACCTTAGCCTAGCTACATGCATGGCCGAATCTCTTCACCTTTCTTCTTCTTTCCTCCTTAAAATTTTTGGCCAAGGATGAACCAAAGGATGAGAAAATTTTTCTTTGTTTTTCTTTCTAGTTTTTGGCAAGCATGAAGATGAGAAAAGGATGAACAAAATTCCCCCTTTCCCTTGTTTAGCTCACGGCAATGGGGGGACAAACACCACACACACATTTTTTTTTTCTTTTGTTTTCCATTTCTTTATTACCCATACTCCTTATTTTATTCTTCCACTAACAAAACATGTTTCATGACATGTTTTGCCCATCATTCTTTGTCATGGCCGGCCACTACTCATTAGGGGGGGAAATTTGACATGCAAGTCCCCCCCTTTGTCCACATGCACTAATAGGTCCTCACACATTGACCTATCACATTTTAGAATTTTCTCACATAAGTCCTATTGACTAAATTCACATGAAATCAACCAAATTGATGCTTGAAATTTTCACACATTCATAATTACATATTCTAGACAATAAGTATCACATTCAAACATTTCGGTGACTCGGTTTAGCGGTCCCAAAACCACTTCCCGACTAGGGTCAACTTTGGGCTGTCACAACTCTCCCCCACTTAAGAAATTTTCGTCCCCGAAAATCTTACCGGTAAATAGGTTTGGGTATCGTTCTTTCATCGAGCTCTCGGTCTCCCAAGTTGCTTCCTCGATCCCGTGTTTGAGCCATAACACCTTTACTAGCGGAACTCTTTTGTTTCGCAACTCCTTCACTTCACGAGCTAGGATATGCATCGGTTCTTCTTCATAGCTCATGTCGACTTGAATTTCAACCTCTGATGGGCTAATTATATGCGATGGATCAGATCGATAGCGTCGAAGCATCGAAACATGAAAGACGTCATGAATCTTTTCAAGCTCCGGGGGCAAAATCAATCTATACGCAACCGGACCAACTCGTTCGGAGATTTCGTACGGTCCAATGAATCTTGGGCTCAACTTGCCCTTACGGCCGAACCTGAGTATCTTTTTCCAAGGTGAAACCTTAAGGAACACTTTGTCTCCCACCTGATACTAAATGTCTTTTCGTTTCAAATCTGCGTACGACTTCTGACGATCCGTGGCTACCTTCAGACTTTCACGGATTACCTTTACTTTCTGCTCAGCATCTTTAATCAAATCATCTCCGAAAATTTTACTTTCACCGAGCTCGGTCCAAAACAATGGTGTACGGCATTTACGACCGTACAAAGCCTCGTAAGGTGCCATCTTAATACTTGATTGAAAACTATTGTTGTAAGCGAATTCAATCAAAGGTAAATACCGTTCCCATGAACTACTGAACTCAAGGATGCAACATCTCAACATATCCTCAAGTATCTGAATTATCCGCTCGGATTGACCATCGGTTTGGGGGTGAAAAGCAGTGCTAAAATGCAACTTGGTACCCAGAGCTTCTTGCAATTTCTTCCAAAATCGTGAGGTGAATCTCGGATCTCTATCCGACACGATAGAAACAGGTACCCCGTGTAATCTCACAATTTGATAAACGTACAATTCAGCTAGTTTATCCAATGAAAAATCCGTACGTACGGGGATGAAATGAGCCGACTTAGTCAGTCTATCAACAATAACCCATATCGCATCCTTCTTACTTGCTGACAAGGGCAGTCCGGACACAAAGTCCATTGTGACTCGATCCCATTTCCACTCGGGTATCATGATCGGCTGGAGTAATCCTGAAGGCACTTGATGTTCCGCTTTCACTTGTTGACATATTAAACATCTCGAAACAAAGTCAGAGATGTCCCGTTTCATACCATGCCACCAAAATTGACGTTTCAAATCATTGTACATTTTCGTACTCCCCGGGTGAATTGACATTCGGCTACAATGGGCTTCGTTCAGAATCATCGAAATGAGTTCTGAATTCCTTGGAACACACAAACGATTTCTGAACCTCAAACAATCATCATCATCAATTTGAAACTCCGATTCCTCGTTCGGAAAACACTTAGCCCGTTTTGCAACCAATTCATCATCGACTTTCTGAGCTTCACGAATTTGGTGAGTCAATAATGGTTTAGCTTTTAATTCAGCTTCTAACACACTGTCTGGTAGAACAGACAAATGCACGTTCATCGCTCGTAAAGCAAACAATGACTTCCAGCTTAAGGCGTCCGCAACCACGTTAGCCTTTCCCGGGTGGTAATCAATGACAAGCTCGTAATCTTTCAACAACTCAAGCCAACGTCTTTGTCGCAGATTCAAGTCTCGTTGAGTCATCAAATATTTGAGACTTTTGTGATCCGAAAATACATGGCACTTCTCACCAAACAGATAATGTCGCCATATTTTTAAAGCAAACACGATGGCAGCTAGTTCGAGATCATGGGTCGGATAATTCCTCTCGTGTGGCTTCAATTGTCTCGACGCATAGGCCACGACTCGACCTTCTTGCATCAAAACGCGACCCAACCCAAGTAGGGATGCGTCACTATAAATGACAAACTCTTTACCTGATTCGGGTTGCACCAAAATTGGAGCTTCAGTCAAATGAGTTTTCAGTTGGTTGAAACTTTTCTGACATTTCTCCGTCCACTCGAACTTAACATCCTTTTGAAGTAGCTTCGTCATTGGTGTGGCTATCATCGAGAAACCTTTCACAAATCGTCGGTAATAACCGGCGAGCCCCAAAAAGCTCCGAACTTCAGTAATATTTCTCGGAGGTTTCCAGTCAAGTATGGCTGAAATTTTGTTCGGGTCAACTCGAATACCCGACGCGGATACCACATGACCCAAGAAGCTAACCTCTCTTAACCAGAACTCGCACTTACTGAACTTAGCATATAACTGCTTATCCCGCAAAATTTGCAGCACTAGCCTCAGATGCTCAGCATGTTCGGTCTCGTCTCTTGAATAGACCAAAATGTCATCAATGAACACCACTACGAACCGATCCAAATACGGTCTGAAGATCCGATTCATCAAATCCATAAATACTGCAGGGGCATTAGTGAGCCCAAACAGCATCACTAAGAATTCGTAGTGACCATATCTCGTTCTGAAGGCAGTTTTGGGAATATCTGAATCTCGGATTCGCAACTGATAATAGCCCGATCTCAAATCTATTTTTGAGAACACTGAGGCTCCCTTCAGTTGGTCGAACAAATCATCGATGCGCGGCAACGGATATTTGTTCTTTATCGTCACTTTATTCAGCTGACGATAGTCAATGCACAACCTCATGGTTCCGTCCTTCTTTTTCACGAACAATACTGGTGCACCCCAAGGTGAAAAACTTGGTCGAGCGAAACCTCTATCCGTCAGTTCTTGCAACTGAGCTTTCAACTCCTTTAACTCGGTTGGTGCCATACGATACGGAGCTATCGAAATCGGCGTAGTCCCAGGTACAAGCTCAATACCAAACTCTACCTCCCGAACAGGTGGTAAACCCGGTAATTCTTCCGAAAAAACATCCGGGTATTCACAAACCACCGGCACAGATTCGGGTTTCTTTTCTAATTCTTTGTCATCAAGCACATATGCAAGGTATGCTTCGCACCCTTTTCTTACATATTTCTGTGCCAACATTGCTGATATTACAGCTGGCATCCCCTCCAAGTCTGCAGACTCAATCCGGACTACTTCGTTATTTGCGCACCTCAAATCAATAGTCTTGCTCTTGCAATTCACAATCGCATCATGCGCGGTCAACCAATCCAACCCAAGGATAACATCAAATTCATCAAACGGCAAAAGCATCAAGTTCGCTGGGAAACAGGAACCTCGAATTTCCAGGGGACATTTCTTACACACTTTGTCGACAAGCACGTAACGACCCAAGGGATTTGACACCCGAATTACGAACTCAGTAGACTCAATAGGTAAAGTCTTACTGGATGCTAAGGTTTCACATATGTAAGAATGAGTAGAACCGGGGTCAATCAAAGCAATTACATTAGTATCAAAGAGGGTGAATGTACCGGTAATAACATCAGGCGAAGAAGCATCCTCGCGGGCACGTATAGCATAAGCTCTAGCAGGCGCACGGGCTGCAGATCTGGTTATATCATCTCTAGATCCTCTCTGACCACCACCAGCATTGCCCATATTTCCAGATGGTCTACCTCGAGCAGTGGTAGCACCCGGTCTCCCACTCTGATTTGCATTCTGCCCCGACAACCTCGGGCAATCTTTAATGAAGTGGTCCACTGATCCGCATTTGTAACAGGAGCGGTCAGGAAATCTACAACTCCCCGAATGCCATTTACTGCAATATCGGCATTTCGTCCTGTCTCGACGTTCATTCCCAACACTGGCGACCGAAGTGCCTCGTGTACCCACAGGGGGTCGATCACGATCTCGTCCAAAAAGGCCTGAAGTGCCTCTAAACTGGCCCGCATCATCTCGAAATCTCTTCGATGTCTGTTGAAGAGACCTTCCCGAGGATCTTTTACGAAACTCTCCAGTTCCCTCATCAACTCTTTGCGTTTCTTTTCTAAGCTCTTCGGCTTTACAAGCTCGTTCAACAAGTACCACGAACTCTCGTATTTCAAGAACGCCAACGAACATCTTTATATCTTCATTCAGCCCATCCTCGAAGCGTTTACACATAATAGCTTCGGACGAAACACATTCCCGAGCGTATTTGCTAAGTCTAACAAATTTTCGCTCGTAATCAGTAACCGACATGGAGCCTTGCTTAAGCTCAAGAAATTCCTTCCATTTTTGATCAACAAATCTCTGACAGATATACTTTTTCCGAAACTCAGTTTGGAAAAACTCCCAAGTTACTTGCTCTCGGGGCACAATAGAAGTCAGAGTACTCCACTAATAGTAGGCAGAATCACGTAGCAAGGAGATAGCACACTTTAGGCATTCATCGGGTGTACAAGATAGCTCTTCGAGTACCCGGATAGTGTTGTCCAGCCAAAATTCAGCTTGCTCGGCATCATCGCTATCCATAGCCTTAAATTCAGTAGCCCCATGTTTTCGGATTCTGTCAACTGGGGGCTTATTTGACCTTATTTGGTCCGTTACCGGTGGTATTGTAGGTGCGGGGGTAGTATTTGTCGGGAATGGAGGTTGTGGAACAGCCATATTAGTTCGAATGTATTGGTTAAACCAATCATTCATCACGCTATAGAATGCTTGTCTAGCTTCATCATTCGGATTACTAGCATTAGGTTGAGAGTCTACCGGCACTGCCCCTTGCGCGGGAGCAGGCCCTACACTCTCAAGATCATCAGCTACCTCTCGGTCACGATCAGGATCCATTACTATAAACACATTTACAATTGTCAGAAATCACCACACTATCAAGCAATCACATAAAATGGCATGTATAGCTAGACCCAACACATTACGGTAGTCCTAGAATCGACTAAACCGTAGCTCTGATACCAATAAATGTAACACCCCGAACCCGAGACCGACACCGGAGTCGGACACGAGATGTTAACAAACTTTGAAAAATTTTTCCAGACACTGCCCAGTCTGAGTACTAGTCGCTTCAAAAATCATATCTTGAGTTTCACAACTCCAAAATCAGTTTTGTGATTTTTCCCTGAAACTAGACTCATGTCCCCACCTATGGATTTTTTTCTAGAATTTTGGTCAGGCCAATTAGTACAGTTTATTAGTCAAAGTCTCCCATGTTACAGGGGTCGACTACACTGACCTTTTCCCATTACGACTGGGATATCTCTCTGCACAGAGCTTCAATACTGATGCCGTTTGTTTCTATGGAAACTAGACTCAGAGAGGAATCCATACATATATGGTATGACCCCTAATTATCTCTGGTCAATTTATAGTGAATTTCCAAAGGCGGAACAGTGAATCCAGAAACTGTTCTGGCCCTGTTCCACAAGAACCCGAATATCTCTTTCTGTACTGTTCCTATAATTGTTTCGTTACTTCCATATGAAAGTAGATTCATCAAGGTTCGATTACATAATTTATTCACTATTTAATTCCACTCCTACGAATTCTTGTGATTTTTCCAATCCACACCACTGCTGCTATCAGCTTCTGTTTTCAAAGTAAACCTTACCTAATTTGGGGTTTCATGGACCAACTAGGGCCTTGTCATACATAAGCCCACATATGATCATACTTAGCCATTCTAGTGGCTGATCATTTGCTCAACACTTCCATTCCAACATAGTTACATCATGAAACCATCTATACATTCACAAATACGAATGGTCTAATGCCATACTCCACTTCTACAAGCCATTTTCGCATGGCTGTACACTTATACATTTCATAAAGTACTCGAAAGACAACAATGGGTAGTCCTATACATGCCATATCAAGATTCAACCAAAATAGTACCCCAAAAGAGCCTTTGATAGTGTGGGCGACTTCGACTTCAAGATCCCGAGTCCGATAGCTGGAGAACCAAAAATCTATAAAACAGAGGAGCAATGTAACGAGTAAGCAATTTATGCTTAGTAAGTTTGAGCAAGGAATTCCAGCATGCACAAATAATAGCACACATTTAGCTAAACGGAATATTTCATAATACGCAATTTACCGATATCGAACTTGCTTCACAACATTAACAACCCTTATGTACATACAAAAATAAACTAACTTGGCCGAAGGCCGGTAGCTCGTTTATCAACTGAGCGAACATTTATTTGTAAGGGCTCGATTAATATTCAACACATACGTAACATATCCCCATATTGGGATGTTTTTCGAGTATTCGCTGGAATTTTACAGCAAGCTCATTCATTACCAAATCACGTACCTTCGGATTTAACCGGATATAGCTCCTCGTTCAAATGCCTTCGGGACATAGCCCGGATTTAGTAACTCACACAATGCCTTCGGGACATAACCCGGATTTAACAACTCGCACAAATGCCTTCGGGACTTAACCCCGATTTAACAACTCGCACGAATGCCTTCGGGACTTAACCCGGATTTAACAACTCGCACGAATGCCTTCGGGACTTAACCCGGATTTAACAACTCGCACGAATGCCTTCGGAACTTAATCCGGATATATTCACTTAGCACAAAGCCTTCGGGACTTAGCCCGGACAGCATTCAATTAATCATGCACATTCATATTTCATTTTCGTTTACGAAACTCAAACACAAGGCGCATATTGTCCTTGCACATTCGGCTCAATAGCCACACATAGAGCATGATTTAATCACATCGAAATTTAGGCTCTCTTACTCAAGAACTTACCTCGGGTGTTGTCGAACGATCCCGCTAACTATTCGACCACTTTTTCCTTCCCTTTATCGGATTTATTTCCCCTTTGCTCTTGAGCTTAATCAAACAAATAAATTGATTTCATCATTTAGGCATCAAAAGATGAACACAAGGCACTTAGCCCATATTCATACATTAGACATTAAAGTCTCATACATGCAAAAATCATGCATCAACACAACATATTAGCTAATTTCTTTCCCCTTGGCCGAATATGCATGTCCATTTTTGGGGTCGATTTCAACATTTAATACACACATATACCCACTAGTAAAGCATCCTCCCCCTTTTCATCGATTTAACACATGCATTGCTCATCAACATGCAAAGTTACATTCGGCCTTAGCACACATCTTGCTAGCCGATTCTTCTCCATTTAGCAACCAATGCACATATGTGCTCACACACAAAAAAAATGCTAAAAAGGAGGTTCAAGAATCATCAAGCCATCATCACATGCATCATTAACAAGCTTCATATTTTGCATGCAATGGCATTAACACAACCTCCACCTAGGCCGAATCTTAACTCATCCTCATGCCTCATCACCACAACATCAAACATCAACCAAGAATGATTCATCCATGGTCAAGTGCCATTTCCATCACATAGCAAGATTTAGACCATGGGTTAGGTAGAACTCAAGCTAACAACTAAAACATGCATGCCTCTCATGGAACATCATCAAACATACCTTAGCCTAGCTACATGCATGGCCGAATCTCTTCACCTTTCTTCTTCTTTCCTCCTTAAAATTTTTGGCCAAGGATGAACCAAAGGATGAGAAAATTTTTCTTTGTTTTTCTTTCTAGTTTTTGGCAAGCATGAAGATGAGAAAAGGATGAACAAAATTCCCCCTTTCCCTTGTTTAGCTCACGGCAATGGGGGACAAACACCACACACACATTTTTTTTTTCTTTTGTTTTCCATTTCTTTATTACCCATACTCCTTTTTTTATTCTTCCACTAACAAAACATGTTTCATGACATGTTTTGCCCATCATTCTTTGTCATGGCCGGCCACTACTCATTAGGGGGGGAAATTTGACATGCAAGTCCCCCCCTTTGTCCACATGCACTAATAGGTCCTCACACATTGACCTATCACATTTTAGAATTTTCTCACATAAGTCCTATTGACTAAATTCACATGAAATCAACCAAATTGAAGCTTGAAATTTTCACACATTCATAATTACATATTCTAGACAATAAGTATCACATTCAAACATTTCGGTGACTCGGTTTAGCGGTCCCGAAACCACTTCCCGACTAGGGTCAACTTTGGGCTGTCACACTACACACGTTACTTATCCATCTGATACACGTAGTAGCCTACACTTAGTACTACACAAGTGATCGAAGTTAACAGGTACACATAGTAGCCTGCACTTAGTACTACACATGCAACCTATCAATCCGGTACACATAGTAGCCTGTACTTAGTACTACACACGTAATCAAAACTATTGGGTACGCATAGTAGCCTGCACTTAGTACTACACATACGACCTAACAATCTGGTACACGTAGTAGCCTACACTTAGGACTATACACGTGACCTAAAACTGTCTTAAACACATAGTAGCCTGCACATAGTACTACACATGTGTTCTCACAATAGATCATTCGTATCTCTTCTATTCTGAAGGTTCAATCGGGAAATTCTTCACTTTTCAACATTTTACTAACTCGTTCTTAGTCAATTCCAATTCATAGTTTACATCAATTGATCATTCTATACGCAGCCACATATCATATAGTAACAAAAGATAATAACATAAAAAGAATCAAAATATTATTTACATACAAACTTACCTCGGTCCAAAATATAAAAATTTTGCAATTTAGTCCACAATCTTTTTATTTCCTCGATCAAGGTCGATTCCACGTCTTTCTTGGTCTATAATAACACATTTGACTTATTAAAATGCTCACATTATTCAAATTAACCAGAAAACATCCTATGGCAAATTTACAATTTTCCCTCTAAATTTTCACAAAATTATGATTTTGCCCCTAGGTTCGAGAAATAATTTTTATTCAATTTCCTTGTATTTTAGGCTTAGCCAAACCATTTTCATAACTATAGCAGTCCAAAATTTGCATTAAATCACACACTTACACACATTTACACTTTTTTACAAACTAGTCCTTTTATGCAATTTCAACAAAAATCACTTAGTAAAAGTTGTTTATCACACTCCAAACATTCATATTATTCCATAAAACATCAAAATACATGCACGTCATCCATGGGTAAAATTTTAAATATAAACCCTAGCTCAAAATATTGGTAGAAATAGGTAAACCGAGCTACAAGGATCTCAAAAATGTAAAGAACTTTAAAAACGAAGCTAAAACAGACTTACAATCGTGCCTGGAAGTTTGAAAAACCCTAGCTATGTCTTCCTCATGTGAAATTTCACCAAGGGGTTGAAGATGGACAAAAATTGGCTTTTAATTTTGTTTTTAAATCATTTTAATAACTAAATAACAAAAATGCCCTTAATGAAAAACTTTGGAAACATGCCTAACCATGTCCATTTTTGTCCACCAACTTAACCAATGGTCTAAAAAATACCATATAAGGACCTCCAATTTAAAATTTCATAACAATTGGACACCTCTAACATGTAGAACTCAACTTTTTCACTTTTTACAATTTAGTCCTTTTGACTAAATTGAGTGCCCAAACGTCAAAATTTTTGAACGAAAATTTTACAAAATAATTCCATAAAAATGTAGACCATAAAAATATAATAAAAACAAATTTTTATATGTCAGATTTGTGGTCCTGAAACCACTGTTCTAACTAGACCCAAAATCGAGTTGTTACAACACTCCCTTTTTAAGGATTTTCGTCCCGAAAATCTTACCGGTAAAGAGGTTTGGATACTGTTTCTTTATTGCTTCATCTGGTTCCCACGTAGTCTCCTCTACTCCATGCCTTTGCCACAATACTTTTACTAAGGCTATACTTTTATTTCTCAACTATTTAATTTCCCGAGCCAAAATCTTAATTGGTTCTTCATCGTAGGTCATATCCAGTCAAATTTCAATCTCTGTTTGAGGAATCACATGTGAAGGATCAGAACGATAATTTCGCAGCATTGACACATAAAACACATTATGGATCTTTTCAAACTCTTTCGGCAAAGCTAACCGATATGCCACTGGCCCTACTCCTTCAATAACCTCATATGGCCCAATAAAATGTGGACTCAACTTGCTTTTCTGGCCAAATCTGAGAACTTTTTTTCGTGGGGACACTTTCAAAAATATTTTATCTCTGACCTGAAACTCAATCTCTTTTCTTTTCAAATATACATATGATTTCTATCTATCGGAAGCAGCTTTCAAACAGTCTTGAATTACTCTTACTTTCTCTTCGGTTTCCTTAACCAAATCAACTCCATGAACCTGTTTCTCGCTAAGCTCGGTCCAATACAAAGGTGTTCGGCACTTACGGCCATACAATGCCTCATAAGGTGCCATTTTTATACTCGACTGAAAACTGTTGTTGTAAGCAAATTCAACTATTGGTAGGTATTTCTCCCAACTACGTTCGAATTCTAAAACACAAAATCGAAGCATGTATTCAAGAATTTGAATTACCCTTTGGTATTGACCGCCAGTTTGCGGATGAAACGCAGTACTAAAATTCAATTTCGTACCCAAGGCTTCTTGCAACTTTTTTTTAAAACCTTGAAGTAAATCTTGGGTCCTTATCTGAAATAATAAACATAGGTACTCCGTGCAATCTCACAATTTTAGCAATATACAATTTAGCCAACTTATCAAGTGAGTAGTCGATACGTACTTGTATAAAGTGAGCCAATTTTGTCAATCTATTAACCACAACCCAAACGACATCTTTCTTTTTCAGAGTCAGAGGCAAACCTGTCACAAAATCCATCGTGATTTTGTCCCATTTCCACTCGGGAACCATCATTGGCTGAATGATACGATCACGTCCCGAAGTGCACCAAGTTCCAGTAAGGATTTAATGGTGCTACCCCAAGGACCAATTATGCGAGCTCGAGCTAAGCAATTCAAAAAGGCCATTTAGGCCTTAGTTAACCAGTTGTGGGGCGAGGCTTTGGTTGGAGAAATAGAACGAGTTGGGACCAGTTCAATAAATTTTCCTTGCAACATATTGCAAACTGATTTCAGCTCAATTCCAGCTCTTTGAACTCGTTCCAATTAATTTGAACTTTTTATTTTTGAGCTTTGTATTTAGTTGCATTTTAATCATTGCATTTAAGCATCTTAGTTTAATAAATGAGTTGTTGGTTATTAATTCAACTTATTTTAGTTTAATTAAATTGAGTTTTTATGAACTTGATTTAATAGTTGCTTCTTTAAATAATCTAGTTACTAGGATAATTTATTGATGCATGAGTTAAAGTTAATTTAATAATGCTTTCTTTAATTAACTAGTTACTCGAATAATTGATGCATAGTTCATTTACCTAAGTTAAGTATTAATGTGTGTTATGTTTAATAAGTGTTTACATGTGTTTAATAAGCCCATTTTAATGTATTTATTTTAGGAGTCTTTTCAAGTCATAATCATTACATTACAAGGGTTGTTATATGTTAAATAAAGTGACTTTTTAAGTCATTTTCGGTTACAAATGAAGTGGCTATTACAAGGGATGTTTTATACATCATTTAAAGGAGGTTTAAGGAGCATTTTATCATCCAAATTAACTTTGGCAACAACCTTTCCAGTACCACCATTTTTGCCATTTCAAAGGTTATTTCAAGCATTCAAACATCATTAAAAAGCTGATTAAAAAGATGGTGTCCATTCGGCTGACCAAAGGCTAACTCAAGAGTCATTTTTCAAGCACTTAAAGTCATTCATTCAGCTTAATTAAAGTGAATTCAAGGATGGAGTTATTTGGCTCAAGAATGTGAAAAGACTTGAATTAAATTTCAGTTTTTAATTGGCATATTAACTTGAATGTTTGTGACCATTCAACTAGCCTATTTTAGCATTATAAATAGGTGAAATCAGCCTTTGTAAAGGGATCTCTTTGCTTAGTTTAAAACATTATTGAACTTATATGAAATTTGTGAGATTTCTTTCTCTCATATTTTGTTGAAGAACTCGTTGGCTTATCTAGGTCACTAGTGGCGTCAACCTGCATTCTTTTTATCCTAAACTTAACACTATCAAATAATATGACGTTCATCTTTATACCAAGGTTCTCACTTTGCTAAGTAGCGGGCCGAGGTTCTCCTATTCTCCATCTGACCATGTTGAAAACTTATAAGCATTTGGGTCAATATTTTCTAATACTGGTTTGTGTTTGTTTTTGAGATCATTTTCATTCCATTCCATCCTTTCGTTTCACCATAATCCAACCATTAATTCACTTCACATCCGTTGTTTTTTTATCCAATTACTATATTTATCTTCATCTTTTATTATTTTTCTATAATTGAACCTATATAAACTTCATATCCATAAAACGATCTTTGAACCCTTTTTTACATAGCTTCCGCCATTATTCACTGAAAACATCCTTTGAACAAACCGAATGATACTTCTTCATAGACGATCGTGCAAACTTGCATACGACTCGACTCACCCCGAGGTAGATCGTATCACTGAAGTAAACCCGAATGTACCTGATGTTCAGCTTTCACTTGTTGACAGATCACAAACATTGATACAAACTCAGAAATGTCTTTTTTCATACCCGGCCACCAATATAATTTCTTCAAATCGTTATACATTTTTGTGCTATCAGGATGAACTGACAAACTACCACTGTGTGCCTCATATAAAATCTTTTAAATCAACTCAGTATGTTTTGATACACATACTCGATCATGGAACATTAAGCAATCATCTGGTCTGATTCGAAATTCTGAGTTACAATCGGATTCACATTGAGCTCGCTTGGCTTGGAAATCACTGTCATTGTTCTGAGCTTCACAAATTTGCTGAAGAAATAACGGATTTTCCTTCATCTCGGCCAAAATCAAACCATCATTATACATAGCCAAACTTGTACTTATTGCTCTCAAAGCAACCAAGGATTTTCTGTTCAAGGCATTTGCGACTACATTCACTTTCCCTAGATGATAGTTAATCATTAGCTCATAATCTTTCAATAATTCGAACCATCTCTGTTGTCGCAAATTTAAATCCTTTTGATTCATTAGATACTTCAAACTTTTGTGATCAGTAAAGATTCGACATTTCTCACCGTACAAATAATGACGTCAAATCTTCAAAGCAAAAACAATGGCAGCCAAATTCAAATCGTGCGTCGAGTAATTCTTCTCGTGCGGTTTCAACTGTCTCAAGGCATAAGCTACCACTTTACCTTCTTGCATCAACACACAACCAAGACCAGTTAATTAAACATCACTATAGATCACAAACTCTTTACCTGACTCGGGTTGCACTAACACTGGTGCTTCTATCAATCATGCTTTCAACTTCTAAAAACTTTGCTGACACTTTTCAATCAAATCGAACTTAACACTCTTTTGCAGCAACTTAGTCATAGGAGAGGCAATCATTGAGAATCCCTCGACAAAGCGTCGATTATATCCGACTAAACCCAAAAAGCTTCTAACCTTGGTTACATTCTTTGGAGTTTCCCAATCAACAATCGTTGAAAATTTTCTCGAATCAACCCAAATACCATCACCTGAAACTAGATGTCCCAAAAATCCAACTTCATGAAGCCAAAATTCACTTTTACTGAATTTAGCGAACAATTTCTTTTCTCTCAAAATCTGTAATACCATTCTCAAGTGTTCGGCATGCTTGAACTTATCTCAAGAATAAATCAATATGGAATCTATGAACACAACCACAAACTTATCCAAATATGGCCGAAAGATTCAATTTATCAAATCGATAAAAATGGTCGGAGCATTAGTTAAAACAAAAGGCATCACAAGAAATTTATAGTGTCAATACCTCGTTCTGAAAGTGGTTTTTGGCACATCTGACTCATTAACTCTCAACTGATAATAACCGGATCTTAGATCTATCTTTGAAAACACTGTTGCCCCTTTCAACTGGTCGAACAAATCATCAATTCTCGGCAATGGATACTTGTTCTTTATAGCCAACTTGTTAAGCTGTCGGTAGTCAATACAAAGTCTCATAGATCCGTCTTTTTTCTTTACAAACAATACGGAAGCACCCCAGGGAGAGAAACTCGGTCTCACAAACCCCTTATCTATTAACTCTCGCAAATGAGCCTTTAATTCTTTCAATTCAGTCAGAGCCATTCTATATGGAGCAATCGAGATCGATACAGTCCCAAGCAACAAATCAATGGCAAATTCTATGTCTCTAATCAGAGGCAACCCAGGTAATTCTTCTGGAAATACATCCGGGAATTCACAGACTACGGGCACTGATTCAAGCCTCGACTCAGAAATCTCGGTATTCAATACATAGGCAAGATAAGCTTCACACCCTTTTCTCATGTATCTCTGAGCAGACATAAGCAAAATCACCATAAGCAATTTATTTGATTCATCATTTCAACCCAAAGAATCTCACCATTTTCACATTTCAACTCAAGGGTTTTCTATCTACAATTTACCTTGGCATCATGTAATGTCAACCAATCCATACCCAGAATGAAATCAAACTAATCAAATGGTAACAACATCAGATTAGCCGGAAAATAGTGAGCTTGAATCATTAAAGGACAATTCTTGTAAACCTTATCTACTAACACATATTTGCCTAAGGGGTTTGACACTTTAATCTTAAATTCAGTAAGCTCTACAAGCAAACTCTTACTACATACTGAATTCTCGGAAACATAGGAATGAGTAGATCCAGGATCAATCAATGCAATAACAGTAGTATCATAAAGGGAAAATGTACCAGTAATCACATGGGAGATGACACCTCCTGACGAGCATGTATGGTATAGGCTGTAGTAGGTTCTCTACCTTTATTAGTAGTGCTAGTCTGTCTAACATTTTGAAATTTTTCTTCTTCAACCCTTTTTGGACAGTCCTTAATATAATGTTCTTGAGAACCATACCTGAAACAAGCTCAACTAATCTCCCAACACTCACCTTCATGTTGCTTACCACAATGCTGACAGTCAAGTCTATTAGGCCTCATATTGCCCACACTTGCCATTGAAGTAGCTTAAGCTTTAGAACCCAAATATGATCAATATCTGGCTGAAACCGTCAATCGAGGATTCATCTCTTTAGACTTCTTTGGCTGAGATTGGAAAGACTTACTCATTGGCCTCTTTCTTGCATCTCTAGCTTCAATCACAGCTTTTCTCTTTTCTTTGTTCAGCTCTTCGGCTTTACCAGCTCGATCGACTAATACCACAAACTCTTTCAACTCTAAGATCCCAACTAACAGTCTGATGTCTTCATTTAACCCCATCCTCAAACCCCTTGCACATAATAGCTTCAGTAGACACACACTCCTGGGCATACTTACTAAGTTGAACAAATTCACGTTCATATTCTGCCATAGACACACACTGCTGGATCCCTCATTAAAGATATAGCACATTTTAAACATTCTTTGAGAGTGCAA
Organism: Gossypium hirsutum; assembly: GCF_007990345.1. Lineage (NCBI taxonomy): Eukaryota > Viridiplantae > Streptophyta > Magnoliopsida > Malvales > Malvaceae > Gossypium > Gossypium hirsutum. Next base: position 59,061,212 of record NC_053430.1, on the reverse strand, counting down.
GAAAGCTCATCAAATACCCTGATAGAATTCTCAAGCCAAAACTCTACTTTCTTGGGATCATCATTTATATTAGCCCTAAATTCTTCAGCCCCTTGCTTTCTAATTTTATCAACTAGAGGCTTGTTCAATCTTACCATTTCGGCACTTAAGGAACTACGAGAATCTGTTGGGAATAGGAGGGGGTGGAGGAGGTTGAGCATTCGGATTTGCTCAAACAAATTTTGTATACCAATTATTTATCATATAGAGAAAGGCTTCCCGAGCCCCGTCTTCCTGATCAAGTGTCTCAGGTCTACTATTAGCTGGCGCGATCCCTTTTGCGGGGCAGGTGCATTACTTTCTACATCGTCAGCTACAACTCGGTCAGGATCCATTTACTATATGAACACACAATTTAAATTGTCAAGAGTCATCACACTATCACAGTATATTTATGGCATGTATATATAGACTTTCACACACGCTACGTAAATCCGAGAACTGACTAAACCATAGCTTTGATACCACTAAATTGTAACGCCCCTTACCCATGTTCTACACCGAAACAAGGTACGAGAAATTATCGAAACATAACACATGCAATCGTATGAAACCATAACGTAGATTTTTTTTTATATATCCAAGTTAAAACAATTCAAATTTCTTACCTAATCATGCATCCATACCTTATAGCTTGAACGATATTAATTAATATCAATGGCCTTATACAAAATGAGCTATCAAATATTGAAGGCTAACATTTTAGGCCAAATTAATTATGACATAAAACAAAATAACTAAGTCCTCTATACATGCCATAATCCAAAATATTGTTTTCAAAATACCAAAAGAGTGTTGGTAGTGTGAATGTATCTCCAACGATCTCCGAACCCCAAGCTGGCTTGGTGATACTATAAGACAAAGGAAAGGAAAGAGAGAAAGCATAAAGCTTAGTAAGTAAGTACGTAAATGATAAACAATTTGTCAACATGATTCTCAAGGTAAAACAATCATAATTATACAATTACTCATTTTAAGGTTAAGCTATTTTCTTGAGTCACAATCAATAAATTATTTATAAATGGAGCTACGGAACTTCAAACTAAGATCCATTAATTTTCCTCGAAACTAGACTCACATATATTCTAACCAAAAAAATTTTCGAATTTTTTGTTTAGCCAATTAGTACAGTTTATTCATTAAAGTTACCTCTATTTCGCTATCCAACAATTCTGACTTCTCTTCAATAAAAATTATTTATCTCATGGTACGGGACTCCAAATTAATAAATGATAGTTTAAAAAAAACGAGACTCACATATATTCCTACCATAAAATTTTCAGAATTTTTCATTCATCCAATTAGTACAGTTTATCCATTAAATATACCCTTATTTCACTGTCCGACAGTTCCTATCTTTCTTTACTAAAAATTATTTATCTCATGGTACACATCATGAATGCTGTCCCCGTCAATTCCTATTGAAAACAGACTCATTTTGGATTTTAAGCATGCAAAGTATGACCCATAATTATTTTTCTACAATTTTTAATGATTTTCCCAATTCAGAACAGGGGATTTCAAAATCATTCTAATCCTATCTCACGAAAATCCAATTATCGCAGAATATGAATTTCTTTTGCCTTCACTGTTTCTTTTATGAAAAAATAAACTCATTAATATTTAATTTCATATCTTATTCAACCTCTAATTCAATTTCTACCATTTTTGGTGATATTTCAAAGTCACACAACTGCTGCTGTCCAAAACTGTTTTATTACAAAATTTCATTTTTACATAATTTCACTTACTCCATTCTATCTTACCAAAGATTCACTCAACTATCAACTATCGAGCACATTGCTCACAACTTTTCACATCGATATACCTACACTTATTCATCGCATAGTCATGTACACATGTATTTTCACTTAGTAAATTTACCGTTGAACTCATCAGAATAATAACAGATACCCGGTGGCCTGTGCATATACCACCCTTGTGACCAAAGCTCTCTGGTACGCATAGTAGCCTACACTTAGTACTACACATGCAACCTATCAATCTGGTACACGTAGTAGCCTGCACGTAGCACTACACACGTGACTTATCCATCTGATACATGTAGTAGCCTGCACTTAGTACTACACTCATGATCGAAGTTAATGGGTATGCATAGTAGCCTGCACTTAGTACTACACATGCAACCTATCAATCCGGTACACATAGTAGGCTGTACTTAGTACTACACATGTAATCGAAACTATCGGGTACGCATAGTAACCTGCACTTAGTACTACACATGCGACCTAACAATCTAGTGCACGTAGTAGCCTGCAATTAGTACTACACATGTGACCTAAAACTATCTTAAACACATAGTAGCCTGCACATAGTACTACACATGTGTTCTCACAATGGATCATTCGTATCTCTTCTATTCCGAAGGTTCAATTAGGAAATTCTTCACTTTTTAACATTTTACTAACTCGTTCTTAGTCAATCCCAATTCGTAGTTTACATCAATTGATCATTCTATACGCAGCCACATCTCATATAGTGACAAAAAATAATAACATAAAAAGAATCAAAATATTATTTACATACAAACTTACCTCGGTCCAAAATATAGAAATTTTGCAATTTAGTCCACAATCTTTTCCTTTCCCCGATCAAGGTCGATTCCACGTCTTTCTTGGTATATAATAACATATTTGACTTATTAAAATGCTCATATTATTCAAATTAAAAAAAAATCCTATGGCAAAATTTACAATTTTCCCTTAAAGTTTCACAAAATTACGATTTTGCTACTAGGTTTAGGAAATAATTTTTATTCAATTTCCTTGTATTTTAGGCTTAGCCGAACCATTTTCATAACTATAGAAGTCCAAAATTTGCATTAAATCACACACTTACACACATTTTACACTTTTTTACAAAATAGTCCTTTTATGCAATTACAACAAAAATCACTTAGTGAAAGTTGTTTATCACACTCCAAACATTCATATTCTTCCATAAATCATCAAAATACATGCATGTCATCCATGGGTAAAATTTTAAATTAAACCCTAGCTCAAAATATTGGTAGAAATAGGTAAATCGAGCTACGGGGATCTAAAAAATGTAAAGAACATTAAAAACAGAGCTAAAATGGACTTACAATTGAGCTTAGAAGTTTGAAAACCATATCTATGTCTTCCTCATGTGAAATTCAGCCAAGGGGTTAAAGATGGACAAAAATTGGCTTTTAATTTTGTTTTTAATTCATTTTAATAACTAAATGACCAAAATGCCCTTAATGAAAAACTTTGGAAACATGTCTAACCATGTCCATTTTTGTCCACCAACTTAACCGATTGTCTAATTACCATATAAGGACCTTCAATTTAAAATTTCATAACAATTGGACACCTCTAACATGTAGAACTCAACTTCTGCACTGTAACACCCCAAACTTGGCCTAGAAGTTTGGCTCAAATCTGGCGTGTCACATTGAAGTGTTTTTCGAAAACCATGTTTCCATTAAAAACCCTTCTTAATAATTAAAAACTTATACCCTTTTTAAACCTTGTTAGAAAACCTCAGCTGAATAACATTCTTAACAACTTTGTAAAAATTTTGGTAGTTACGGAAGCTTAATTTAAAAACAATTGCGGATACGTGATGTTTTCAACAACAGTAGTTGCTTTGAAAAATTGTGTTCTAATACTAGCAATTATACGAACAATAATAAAATTCCAAATTTGAAATCCAGAAAATTACAACGGCTATACTACAACCCATATAAAAACATTTAAAAGTAATAATCAAAACTGTAACATAAACAATGTGTGTGGCTTCCTCCGAGCCCCTCGCAGCTCCGATTCGTCTAAGGCTGGAAATTACCTGAAGGGTTCATAAATGGGGTGAGTTTACAAAAACTCAGTGTGAAATCCCCTACTATATAAAAGGAACAGTCAGTCATATAAAAGAATTAAAAGTCTGGCCCCAGCACTACTTACAGTTTCAGTATCAATTAGGCCTTAGCCCATTATAACAGACAGTACAGATGGTCCTTAGCCCATTAGAGAATAAGAAACATTATCAAAACTAGAATCAAAATGAGAATCAGAATCAAAAATAGAATCAGGTGACAGAATCAAAATTAGAATCAGAATCAGAATTAGGTAACAAAATTAGAATCAGTATCAGGTAACAGAACCAGAATTAGAACCAGAATCAAAATTAGGTAACAGAATCAGAATCAGTATCAGGTAACAGAATCAGAATCAGAATGTGAATGCAAACCCAACCCAATCCATCCGTATACACCCCCGCACCAACCTTACACCATGTGGGGAGACAACTCGACCCACCCATCCGCTACACACCACAAAATTTGCAGCGAGGCTGCCAGATATTGTAACGAAGTCACCAGCTACAGATATTGTGGCTAGGCCACAAGAATAGATATATATATATATATATATGTGGCGAAGCCACCAGATTGCAGCGAGGCTGCGAGATATTGTGACGAAGTCACCAGAACAGATATATGTAGCGCGGCCACCAGATTGCAGCGAGGCTGCCAGAATGCTTCCTCCATCAATATAACCCATATCCCATGCAACAAATATACATATCATAGCGTACAACATACAGAATCAGAATATCATGTCCATATTTGAATCAAACAATCACAGTCAAGTCATTCATATCACAAACATATATTCACAATCAAATCCGTCAACCACACAGTCCAAGTCAGTCACTTGTCCACAAGAGCAAAACAGTCATTTAACACCTTAGGGGTAAAATGGTAATTTTACCCAACAAGGGTATCTCTGTAATTCTACCCTATAGGGGTATTTCAGTAATTCTACCTTATAGGGGTATTTCAGTATTTCTACCCTACAAGGGTATTTTGGTAATTCTACCCTACAGGGGTATTTTAGTAATTCTACCCTATAGAGTTATTTCGGTATTTCTACCTTACAGGGGTATTTCGATATTTTTACCTTACAGGGGTATTTCAGTATTTCTACCCTATAAGGGTATTTTGGTAATCTTGTAAATAGAGGGTAAAACGATAATTCTGTAAATTAGGGGTACTTTGGTAATTTTACAAGTCGAGGGTATTTTAATAATTTTACAAGTCGAGGGTATTTCAGTAATTTCACAAATCAGGGGTATTTTGGTAATTTTACAAACTAGGGGTATTTTGGTAATTTTACAAACCAAGGGTATTTTGGTAATTTTACAAACCATGGGTATTTTGGTAATTTTATAAACCAGGGGTATTTTAGTAATTTTACAAACCAGGGGTATTTTGATAATTTTGTAAAGTAAGGGTATTTTGGTAATTTTACAAACCAGGGGTATTTTGGTGATTTTATAAACCAATGGTATTTTAGTAATTTTACAAACCAAGGGTATTTTGGTAATTTTGTAAACCAATGGTATTTTGGTAATTTTACAAACCAGGAGTATTTTGGTGATTTTATAAATCAAGGGTATTTTAGTAATTTTACAAACCAAGGTTATTTTGGTAATTTGGTAAACTAAAGTACTCTAAACAGGGATAACAATACGAATGGGCCTAAAGCCTTTTCTTGGCCCAAATGGGCCTACACGCTCGTGTAGCCCTTTTAGCCCAAATCTAGCCACAGATATGAGATTCACCTAGCCTAGTCCAATATTTGCTACACAATCAAACAACTTATCTAATTGGGCCGGTAGTAGCCATCCTACAGTTAGAGTAGTGAGAAATACACACCTGATAGGAGGCTGGAGTTAATCCGCGCTCCGAGCACTCTTAGCCGACGCCCAACCCAAACGAGCACGCCATGAAGTGAAAGGGATCAGCCAAGAAAGGTACCTTTACTCTCCTCATGGTTATTTCTATTTAAAGCCAGCTTCGCAACCACTCTTATGTTAGCTTCCTGATGTGGGATCCCTCCATCATCAGAGTTTAAATTCAACACCAACTCTTGCCGCCCCCTGTTAGCAAAATAAATGCTCTTTGCTTGCCATGAGTTTCGAACCCTGGACCTCCTTACCACCTCTATGACGCAACCTTCCTGCCTCTTATGTGGCGCTACTTTGCCACTAGACCACAAGGCTTTTTATGGCACAATTTCTCCAACAATATTCTTAAGGCCTACCTACTACACCTAGGGTTTGATTCACCTTAAACCAAAATTTTTGCTAGAGTCCAGGTTTGAACCCTGGACTTTTCCAACACTTCTCAGCATACTTAACCACTTAAACAAGCCTTCATTAACCAAATTTACATGCACAACAAAATATTATAAGCTGCCTTCAACCACTCCCATGCTCAAGCCCCAAAACTTCTAGGCCCAAATTCAGGGTGTTACATGCACTTTTTACAATTTAGTCCTTTTGAGTAAATTGAGTGCCCAAACGTCAAAATTTTCGAACAAAATTTTTACAAAACACATTTTTATATGTCAGATTTGTTGTCCCGAAACCACTATTCTGACTAAACCCAAAATCAGGCTGTTACAATACGCTTTGCTTGAATAAATAATTCACTGTCACTCTTTACGAACATATGTGTTATGGTAAGTATAGGTGAATTTACCAAATGTAGCCTATATGGGTGAAATATCTTTTCAAAGTCATACTCAGCTAATACACACTAGACACATGCTTGTGGATTCATGTCTACAGACACATACCTGCAGATTCAGGTTTGTAGATTCATACTTGCCTTTGTATATACAAATCTAGTCTTAAAGATAATTCTTGGGGACTCACGTTCACTGAATATTTCTCGTGCAATCGTGATTGGAGAACTTAGACTTGCAGACTCGTAATATGTGAACTTGTTCGCATGAACTTATTTCCATTAATTTTCATATAATAGAGTCCCAGTGGACTAACTTAGCCTAGGAGCTTGAGGATAATTCCTACAGGCAACTCTTAGCTTGTATTATAGTCCTTATGAACTAATACTTGTGGTTGATCTAGCAAAGTGGACTCTTGTTTGAATGATGGTCTTGGCGAACTCATAACTGTGGATTCTCTTTTAGAGAAATCAACTTGTGAATACATACTTCATTAATTTGTAAACTCAAATTTATTCTGGTGCAGACGAATGCTTGTATGCTTGAAGGTAAGTCCTACGGACTATCATAAACTTTTATAGAAGGGCAAGTTTGGCAGACTGGCATAACTTACGACTTGGAGACAATTCCCACCACAACACTAATACTTCTTTCAATTAACATCCCGCCACAACATCGATACTTCTTTCAATTAATATCAAAAAGGCATACTCATTTCTACATAACATGTATTGCACTCGAAGTTTTATGGCTCATCAACACAAGAGCAATTCATATACCATTTAACCACATTCATTCAATAACCATAGACTCACAAAAAAATAATAATAGTTCACTACCAATTAATACTTCAACGGCTAAAGCGGACAACAATTATATAACAATTAGTATTAAATTTGGACCACATATTCACACTCAGACAAAACGACATTGATAACATTTTCACACAATAGCGAGAAAGTTCAAAATCTCCAGATTATGCAACAAAATTTTCAAACAAAACATGAACATGTAGCATATAGAACGGAAATAAAAGTTGGAGCTTAGAACTCACTCACAAAACACCCAGATGCTAGAAACCTACACTTACTTTGCCTTTCCTTTGTCACTCTGACCTTCTCCTTGGTTAGCTAAACAAAATAACCATTCGTCAATCAAAACGACAACATTCATATGTGAGACATTCAAAATCCATTAACATGCAGAATATTTTTGTAAGCTATCTAAGATCTTATGTTCACAGCCATGAAGTCTACCATAACTTACAAGTTTCTTACCTCTTCCTTTCAGTCAAAAGATGCAGAAGGGTTAGAAAGGTTACCAGCTCACTAGATTCTTAATTTCTCAACCTAACATGTCTAGTTTTCCTTCATGCAAACTATTCCTTACTTTCTTAATATTCCAAAAAAAAAAGAAAAGGAAAATTGAAGAAGACGAATACCAAAACAAGAGAATCAAAGAATAGCATCTTCGGTTCTTCTATTTGTACTCCTCTCACCTCCGTTCACCAATTCCAACATTCAATATAAAATTATTTAAGCTAAAATCATGTTGTTCCCCACTTATACCATCTAGTTCTAATGTAATGGGACAAAAATTGAAATTCAATTTGTATACCAATCGGTTCACAACATTCAGTAATTAAAAAAAAAAGCAGTCATGAATTGAATTTTTCTTAATTAAATACCTCACCTTATCGTGGATTTTTCAAAATAATCATTTGAATCAATGTTTTTTCTACAATCATGACAAAACTTTAATTTAACAGTTTCGAGTGTGACATTTATTTTAATTAATTTTAGACATGAGTTTTACCTAATTTAACACTTATTGACTATTTTCTATGTAGGTACAATTATTGTTCATTGTGTCAAGAAATGAGAGGATATATGGATTGCATGAAAGTTTTGACACAAAAGCTCGAGTTGGTGCACAAGATGAAGATTTTAAGATTATTTTATTAAGACTTTTTCTAATTTTAAGCTTTTATCTCTTATTATTTTAAATTATTATTATCATTATAAGATATATAATTAAATGAACAGTAGAGGGGGCGGCGCATCACAGTCAACCATTTACTTTTCTTTATGTTTTATTTAATTTTATTATTATACACATTATTTTTTGTTGATTTTTTTATTCTTAATTGGATTTAATCTCCTTTACTTTGATATAGGTTGACACATGTGGGCACGACAACTGTTTAATTGCACAATCTAGTTAAACTGAATGATAATTTTAGATATTTCAATTTCATTGAGATTAACTTGTTGGAAAATTCTGGTTTTAAAGATGGTTTTCATTCATAGAGGAAAATTAAAATTTAAAATTCGAGCCAATTTTTTCTCGAAAAGTACATGTGCTTTGTAATAGCCCGGTTTAGACCCTAGTCGGAATAGTAGTTTTAGGACCACAATTATGAGTCAAAAAATATTCTAATAATATTTTTTGTGTTTATAGTATGTGGTTAAGTATGTATGAAAGTTTTGTATGAAAATTCAATCATTTGTGTGCTTAATTTGTAAAAAGGACTAAATCGTAACAAATGAAAAATTGGACTTCTATTTGATTAAGTGCCGAATTGATGTATCTTATTAAGTGTGAGGTCCTTATTAAGGAAATGGGCCATTAACATGGTTAATAAACTTTTATGGACAACCATTAAAAAGCTTTTATATTATTTCATTAAGGGTAAATAGGTAAATGTGATATTAATGTATTATTAATAAAACAAATGTATGAAATTAGGCCACTAGTGTTCGTCTTTGCCGAAAATACAAAGAAAACGAAAAGAAAAAGAGTTATATAGAGTTCAACAAGCTCAAGCATAAATTAAGTATGTGTTTTTGATCGGTTTTCGATAATTTTTATGTTTTTTAGATTGTTGCTTAGTAATCTATCAAGCCCATGTCTCAATTTCTGAATTTGATGATGAATTTGAGTTATGCCATTGATTAAATTGTAAGCTTTGTGATGTTAGTTGATGAAAATGAAAGAAATGTGTTGGGTTAATATGTTTTGTATTTTAATTTTTGATGAATTTGAGTATTTTGGACAAATTTGTGAAAATGAGAAATTGAGGGGCTAAAATGTGAAAATGAAATATGTGGGCTTATATGAGCTAAGGGAAAATTCGGCTAAGCATGTGTATATAGAAATTTTGTATATTCTGTGATTTTTGTGATTAAGGACTAAAGTGTTAAAATGTAAAAATATGAGGGCTAATTTGTAAAATGCCTTAAATATGTGTAAATGGATTGAATTGAATGATTTGGTGAATAAAAGAGTTAAATTTGAATGTGTTTATATCAAGAACCAAATAAAACGAAATTAGATCGGGGGAAAACGAAAGTATTTTAATAGTTGTTCGTTCCATTCATTCTCATACGAGGTAAGCCTATATACAAATAAATGTGTTGAATTGAATTATTATTATGTATATGTTAATGAATTGTGATGAATGGCTATTGGAGCTGAGTATGTGAAATCCGAGAAGTTCGCTAATGTGACAAAGTCCAAAAAGCCCCGTAGAACCATAGAAATAGTAAAGATACATATGTCATGACATAGGATTCTAATATGAGATGTCATGTAAGACCACGTCTAGGACGTTGGCATCGATTTGAGATTTACGTGTAAGACCATGTCTGGGAGATTGGCATTGTATATGATTTCATGTAAGACCCTATCTGGGACATTGGCATCGATATTTGATTACATGTAAGATCACGTTTGGGACGTTGGCATTGTACAAGCTTCTCGAGCAATCCGAGTATCCTTATCGATTTTGAACGGTTCAACGGGAATCCCGAGAAATGAATAACTATGTGAATGTATATCCGATTCAGGTACGTATGAACTGTATATGGAATTTGGCAATGAAAGGTGAGTATGAATATGATCTTTTGATATGTGAACTACATGGAAATGTGATGCACTTATAAGTAAGTGATTATGAACAATTGAGCTAAATGAGAAATATGAACTTGCTATTGTGTTATGCCATGATTCATATGAATAGATTGGTTTATAATTGTGATATGTGATAAGTTTATTTGTATATGGCTTACTAAGCTTTTAAAGCTTACTTTGTGTGTTCTTTCCATGTTTTATAGTTCATCGAAGCTAGCTCGGACATCAGGGATCATCGGGAACCATTATCACACTATCGACTACTTGTTGGTACTTTTGAGGCCTTTGTATATATATGGTATATGGCATGTATAGGCTAGTGTCAGTTTGATGTATTTTGAACTATGATATTTTCCATGAGATTTGGGTTATGAATGTTGGCATGTGTTGCTATGAAAGTTAATGTAAATTGTGTTTGGTAAGTGTTATACATATATGATGCATATGATGCCTTATATGTTGGCTTATTTGGTGTGATTATGTGTTGGCTATCTTGGTTAGTTGTTAATTGATGTGTTAATGCATTTGGAATTATATAAATTGTGATAGTTTTGGTTTGATGAATTGGCATGTTTTGCTGGCTAAAAGACATATTGAAATGATGCTAGTTTTGGTTGCTATGTGTGCTTGAGATTAGGGTGGCAAATTGGCTTTGAAAATGGCCAATTTTTGTCCACATGAGCAGAGACATGGGCGTGTGTCTCAGCCGTGTGTGACACATGATCATATTACATAGTCGTGTGTCCCCTGGGATTGTAACACCCCTAACCCATGTCTATTGTCGGGTTGGGGTTATATGGTGCTACCGATCATATTACAGTTCAGACAAATATGCATTTCATTTTACAGATCGAAATTACAACTTATGCATATACAAAAAATATGTTACATCATTAACTTCATTGACCGAATATTAGACCTATATAGGTATATTTTTCTTTATATATATATAAGTCATACGTATACACTAAATCATACATCAATTGGAATAAATTTTCATTACTAACCCTTTTATCCATGCATACGGCATTGATGCGTTTATCTGTGTGAAATTCACATGTTTGCATCATAACATAATTTAAAACATGCATTCGGTTATAAGTAACCCATTTATACATATTTTACAACTTACAATTAACTAACAATCTATATAGCCATGCATATGCTTTGATTTCTATTCATCAACCACATGACCTACCTTAGTTCAATTTACATCCAAATAAACATATGGCTGAAACATACTAACAATGCTCATGTATATAATGCGCAACTTACTCCAAAATAAATGCTACACTTAGATTTAATTACATACTAAAACAACCGACCAAAATAATAATGCAATACATGCAACACTTACCATTTAGCAACCGAATAATTTAAACTAGCATACATTCATCCATAACTTTAATTCTCACATTACATATTTTTCATCAAAAACTAACTAATATACCAAGTGTATATATTATGCTATTATTCTATCATAGCTGAACCTTATTACCCAAAATTACATACATATACGAAGCTTCCATTATCATTTTACCAATAATCAAGCTCAATAAAATGCTTTAACCAAAGACATGTAAAATTAAGACTAAACATAGTGATCAAATTCACATGTATGCTGCATACTAGTATGAAACAGATCCAAAGCAACCAAACATATTTATGACCAATTTTACCATGCCACATACAAAACCAGAAACCAATCTTAATATAAAATCACATATCATAATTTATAATTGTTCATAGCATACAACATCTTGACCAAAGTAGACTTAAACCATAACTAAACCAAAACCAAAATCAAGCAAGGTAGTTAAGCCATTTTTGCATGACTAATATACAAACATTTTCAAAATAACTAACCCCAAAGCCAGCCTATACATGCCATGATTTAAGTTTAGCTTATAAGGTACCCAATTAGTAGGTAGTGTGATGAACTTGGCTGACGGTCCCTGAGCTTGTAGCTTGACTCCAAAATCTATAAAACAGAGTAAACATAACACATAGAGTAAGCAAATAAATAACCCAATGATGTTATCAAATTAACTAAACTAAACCAAATTATTTTATCATTTCACATTTAGATCCAATCATCTTTATATATATTTATATTAAGTATATATAAATGTATATAATTATTTCCATTTATATCATCACCTTGAACTAATGTTTATATAGCCAAAATTTACACATTATCATTTAACCTTCAAGGCAGAATATTCATTATATACCTAGTTCACATACACAAATACAAAACTCATATGTCTTAATATAATTTCATATACATATGTTAACCATATAACCGAATATGTATCTCATCATTTATACACATATACATAAGAACTATTCATAACATGCTTACTACTCGTTCACAAAACCAAATACACATATCATATACACATATTTTCTTAATTTGCACTTTACAAGATTCATAACAAATAGCCAAGGTTTTTACTTACCTTTTCTCAAGTAGGTGACAATTTAATTCATTCCTGACATATAGCTCGTTTTACACATTCGAACTCATTATACCTTTTCCCAATGAACCATTCAGAATTGCATAGGACACTCAAATAATCACACAAGTCGTACAATGCCAATGTCCCAGACATGGTTTTACATGTAGTCACATATCGAAGCCACTGTCCCAGACAGGGTCTTACTTGTAAACACATATTGGAATCACATATCAATGCCATGGTCTTACTCACACACACATATCAGAATCCTATGTCATAATATATGTATCCTAACTATTTCTAAGGTTTATATAGGGCTTTCGGATGCTGTAACTCGATCGAAACGAATTCAGAAATGTAGTAACCAACCCTTTTCACATTCGGCCATAACAAATATAAATTAATTCATTTCATAACAGCATGTAGCTCTAGCATTTAACTACAATTAAACACGTCTATTTGCTTATAAACTTACCTTGAACGATGTAAAATGGAACGAAGCGACTAGTCGACAACTTTCGTTTTTCCCCGATCCAAATCTGATTTCTTTGTTTCTTGATATAAACATATTCAAATTAAACTCATTCAAACATATTTTCATTCAATTTAGTCCAATAACACATAAATGGGAAAATTACCATTTTACCCCTAACATTTACACTTTTTACAATTTAGTCCTTTTTGCACAAAACACAAAATACACAAAATTTCAGCATACCTATGTTGAGCCAAAATTTTCCCACTCTCAAACAAGTCCATATATTTCATTTATTTCACATTTTAGTCCATCAAATTATTATTTTTGCAATTTAGTGCTAATAACTCAAAATCATCAAAAACTCCAATACAAAATATGTTAAACTAAAACATATCTTTCATATTTCATCATCAAACAACATAAACCACAAGTTCTCAACAATGACATAACTCAAAATATTCACCAAAATAAAAAATTCAAGCATGGGTTTTGTAGTACTCAAAGCAACGATCTCAAAAATGTAGAAATTATCAAAAATTGAACAAAAATGAACCTTTATTGAGCTTGAATAAATGTCAAACCCTAGATTTGTTTCTTTCTTTTTCTTTGTTTTAACTTTGGGCAAGAATAACAAATGAATATAAAATAAATTTTGATAACTTAAGTTTTAACTAATATATGTTTCTTACTAAATTACTTTTAGAACCTTAATGAAATAAAAATAAAATCTTATAATATAAGTCCATTACCGTCCCTGTAATGCCCCAAAAACCCCAAAATCTTAAGTTTTTCTTTTTGTGCTTAGCATTTTCAGTTAAGTGTTAATTATGTGATAGTAGGTCTTGGTCAAGGTTTGAGCTCGAACCTAGGGGTGAAAGAAATTATTGTTTAATTATTAAGAAAAAACCCTGATGGCAAGTAGTTGGCTTTTAAATAAAAATAGGGGAAAATGACATCAAAAAGCCTTGTGGAGGAGTGGCTAAGTGACGCTACTTACAGTGTAGGGAGGTGGCATTAGTAGATAGCAAGGAGATCCGAGGTTCGAATCCTAGCTTAGTATTTTTTTAGGAGTTTAATTTTGGCCTTCTAGAAGGTTGGAAGTGGCGTGAAGATGGACTCTAAGGGGAGTGTTCAGAAGAGAAAATTTAGGAAATAGATTGGGGAGTTATCAGGGACAAAAATGAGAAGATAAGAAGGGGGAAGTGATGGAGTTGAATCGGGAATTGAGGGTCAGGTAGTTTGGTTAGAGGCTATAAATATGTGCTGAGTCTGGTATCTTAGGCTAATGCCAAATTTTTTCATTTTTTTTCTTCAGTGCCGATAGGCTTTTCCATCTTTGCTAGCTGATTCTTTTGCCATTCTTTCTCTCCTCATATCTCTTTTGATTTACCCTTTGGGTTAGCCGATTCCTTCTTCTACCCTTCTTCTTTAATTTGTGCCAAATAAACCTTATTCACCATATTAGTTTGAAAGCCAAAAAGTGAATCTCCCTTGGGCCAATTACTCTTTTGGTGGAATTAGTATCGGATCTCGGATTGTAGCTCTTTATCGAATTGCTCCTAAGGTGTTTTGCAGTTTTGATCTAAGGAGTACGTGATCAAGGAAAAGCTATTAGGGGTTGGTGTTCAAGGTTGGTGACTAAGGGAATCGCAGCATGCTTGCTTACCAGGTGTGTACATACACTGCACACACAAGTAAATCGACAAAAGCCGAAATGTCGAAAAGCCAAAAGTTTGGATGCGGTAGTCTTGCAAGTGTGCGGACACTCGTAAGGGGGAGACCAATAGGTTGCCTAAGACCCACAGGTGATTCCGTGGACTTGGGTTGTGATTTGGCTATACGGGCCAAAATGGGCTAAGTGGGCCCGTTGGGCTATTGGGCCCATAGCCCACAGGTCCCAGGTTTTAGCGAAAACCTTGTTTTCATTAGAAACAGTTACTTAAAAGAAAAAACCTTAATTACTTTGTAAAATCTCTTTTCAGTTGCAGAAGCTTTATTTAGATCAGATGATTTTATGAAAACTCGTCATTTAAAAATTGAGTTGCAGAAACGTAGTATTTAAAAATAGCTATGGTTTAGGAAACCACGTTCTACTTTTAATAAATATAAAGCATAAAAAATGATAATAATCCTAATTTGAAATATTAGCTAGAGGAATGACCTTGTTACAACCCAAATCAAATAGAAATAATTTAAAAGGCCTTCATCCAAGCACCTAGGTTTTTATTCACTTATTACCAAAATTTTTGCTAAAGCCCAGGTTTGAACCCAAGATTTCTCCAACACTTCTCAAGGCCATTAACCACTAAAGCAGACATTTAATTGTGTCAACCTTGCGCAGGGGCCATGCTAATCTTCTTTGTATCGTTCCAATTTTATCGGATGTCATCCTCAACTGTTTGAATCAGGTAAAATTTCAAGGATAAAATTTCTTTTTGGGGGTAGACTTGTAACGACCCAAAAATCCTGAAATCCAAAAATCCTAAAATCTTGAATTTTTTTTCTTTTTGTGCTTAATAATTCCGGTTAAGTGCTAATTACGCAAATGTAGGTCTTGGTTAAGGTTTGAGTTCGAATTAAGGGGTAGAAGAAATTATAATTTAATTATTAAAAGAATCAAGGTTAGCAAGTAGTTGGGCTTTTAAATAAAGATAGGGGAAAATAGCATTAAAAAGCCTTGTGGAAGAGTGGCTAAGTGACTCCACTTAAAGTACAAGGAGGTGGTGTTAGTAGCTAGCAAGGAGGTCCAAGGTTCGAATACTAGTTTTGTGTTTTAGAAGTTTAATTTTGGCCTTCTAGAAGGATGGAAGTGACGCCCAGATGGACTCTAAGGGGAGTGTTCAGAAGAGAAAATTTAGGAAATAGATTGGGGAGTTATCAGGGAGAAAAATAAGGAGATGAGAAGAGGGAAGTGATGGAGCTAAATTGGGAATTGAGGGTCAGGAAATTTGGCTAGAGACTATAAATATGTGCTGAGTTTGGGATCCTAGGCTAATGCCAAATTCTTCATTTTTTTAATGTCGATTGGCTTTTCCATCTTTGCTAGCTGATTCTTTTGCATTCTTATTCTCCTCAAATCTCTTTCGATTTACCCTTTGAGTTAGCCGATTCCTTCTTCTACCTTTCTTCTTTAATTTGTGCTAAAAAAACCTTATTCTCCATATCAGTTTAAAAGTCGAAAAGTCGAATCTCCCTTGGGCTGATTACTCTTTTGGGGTAAGTATCTTATCTCTTTTTCAACTAGTATTGTTAATACCAATTATTCCCCTCCCTCACTTTTTTTAATCAACTTTGGTAGGGAATTAGTATCGGATCTTAGATTTTTTCTCTCTGTCGAATTGCTCCTTAAGTGTTTTGCGGTTTTGGTAAGTATTCCTCTCTTATTGGCTAAGGTTGGCTGAATGGTCGTAAGTGAGATAAGGGGGTGAATTATTTCGGATGCTAGTCCCCTAGTATTTGGTTTTAATGAGTAAGATTAATGTAGATCTAGGGAGTACGTGATCAAGGAAAAGCTATTAGGGATTGGTGTTCAAGGGGTTAGGGTGAGGTTTTAGTTTTTGGGTAAAATACGTATTAAGCATATGATTAATTGAAGGTTGATATCATTTGTAGGATTGGTGACTAAGGGAATCGCAGAACGCTTGCTTACCATGTGTGTACACACACTGCACACACACAATGAATCGACAAAAGCCGAAATGCTGAAAAGCTGGAACTTGGGCTACGGTAGTCACACGAGTGCACGAACACTCGTGGAGAGGAAACCGATAGGTTTCTTGAGGCCCATGGGTGATTCCGTGGACTTGGGTTGAGAATTGGCCAAATAGGTCGAAATGGGCTAAATAGGCCTGATGGGCTGTTGGGCCTAAAATAGGCAAAGATTGATAAGTGATGCTATGTGTTAGAAAATTTGTATGTGAGCATGAGTATAATATGATTTGGGCCTAATGAGCCATATGAAGGTGAATTGGGCCTAGTGGGCCATAAGAATATGAACTAGGCCAGATGGGCCATTTGAATAAGATTGGGCCTAGTGGGCTATATGCATGTATGTAGGGGTATTGGGCCTAGTATATGATGACTACATAAAACTTAATTAATTAATTGAGACCGTGGACAAGTCATAGGGTTAAGGTGTGGCAACGGGCATATGCATGTCTAGGATTGGATCTAGGGAGAGCTTGGTACTTAAGCGGTCTTAATGACCCACCTCCTCTTCTCTAGAATCCTACCTGGTGCATTGTATTCGTTCACCTTAGCTCGCGGGGCTTGTTCATGGGCCAAGGTAAGTGAAAATCGTAATTAAGGGAAAATTACCGAAATACCCCTAAGGGCGAAAATGACCAAAATACCCCTAGGTGTTGAATGTAAGTTTTGTGGATGTGACATGCATACATATGATGTTCTGCTTAGGTTGCATATGGGGTGGGAATTATGGTATGGAGGAAGTATATGAGGATCGCATGGTTGCCTGATAATTGTGGATCCACCGATGGCTTTTAAAACCCAATATGTAAATGAAGGTAGTTCCGGAATCGGGCTACCATTGGTGTGTGGGCTGGGTGGGTCGATATTTATATCCCCACATGGTGTGATGGGGGATGGAACTGGTGTGTAGCGGATGGATAATTTGAATGGAATTGCATTGCATGTTTGATGTATGATGATTTTTGAAAGCTTGTTTCCCGTCGAAGGTTGTACACACTGAGTTTTCGAAAACTCACCCCCTCTTTTATTTTATTTTCAGGAGATGATCAGTAGACGGTTCGATGTTTGGAGGGACTCTGGGAGGCCAGATAGTAAGACAAATTTGGATTTTTTTTTAAGCTTATAAGTTTTATTTTACTAAGTATGTTTTAGACCAGATTGTAATAAGGTTTTCATTATGCTATTATTATTATTTCCATTGTAATTACGAGAAGTTGAACACGGGTTTCCTAAATTATAGTATGTTTTCTACGTTTCCGCAACTTAATTTATAAATGATATTTTTTCTTAAATCAAACATTTTAAACAAGGCTTTCGCAACTGAAAGGTGTGTTTATTTTTAAGTTAATTAAGGTTTCTTTTGTTTAAGAAGGGTTTTCAATGAAAACACGATTTTCATTAAAATACTTCAATGTGACACACTGAATTCGGCTATAGAGTCCAGGCCGGGTTTGCGGTGTTACATTTAGTGGTATTAGAGCCTAGGTTACAAAACTCGGGCTGTGAAGTGGGCCTTATTATTATTTGGCTTCTTTTTCTATTTAAAAAAACTTGGATCACACCGTTTTGGAAAAAAATCTTGCTGAGCGGCAGACCAAATCTCCGACGTCGAGCCAAGTAAGTTATTTTGTTCTTAAGCTTGTTTAAATTGTTATACAGTAGATAGTTAGAGGGCTACTTTAGATGATGCTGTTAGAGTGGAACCGAAGCCCGTAGGATCTTGAAACTGTAGAGGAATTTTGAAAACAATCTTCTCTTTAAATATTTCATAAAACATCAGTTTAATTATTAAACTAACTAAATCTTCATAAAATTTCAAATCCAAATAATACGCGAATCGACGATGAGTGCTAGAAGGGGTGCAAGGGCCGTGGCCGAGGAGTGTAAGGGCTGAATCATCGGCATCGGGCCATATGCCCGATGTTAGAGTAGAAAAGGCTCTGACCTCACCTGTGGTTGTGAATGGACCGTATGATTGGGCCGCGAGAGAAGAGGCATTGTCGCAGGCAATGCTGAAGATTTCAGAAAGGGTTGCTGGACCCAATAATGGCACGGGGAATCGGGGGTCTATTCTGGAGCGACTTCGTGCAAATGAGGCTGAGATCTTTAAGGGCATGGCTGGTGTGGCTCCTAATGTGGCTGAATACTAGTTGGAGGCCACTGAAAGGATAATTGAGGATTTGGACTGTTCACCTGAACAAAAGCTGAAAGGGGCGGTGTCACTACTTAGGGAAAAAGCTTACTAGTGGTGGCTAACAGTGAAAGAGGGCACCCAACATGAGCGGGTCATGTGGGAGTTCTTCAAGATGGCATTTCAGGGGAAGTATGCAGGTGCGAGTTATGTGGACGCTAGAAGGAAGGAGTTCCTGAACTTGACATAGGGAAACAAATCGATGGCGGAGTATGAAGCAAAATTTCTATGCCTTAGTAGGTATGCAAGAGTTATGGTGGCAATAGACTATAAGCGTTGTGTTAGGTTTGAGGATGGACTTAGAGATAGCCTCAGAGTATTGATAGCTCCACAGAGGGAGCGAGTTTTCTCGGAGTGGGTAGAGAAAGCAAAGATAGTGGAGGGGTTAAAGCGTGCTGAGCGCTTGAATCGGGAAAAAGAAAGGGGTAAGAATAAAATGGAGGCTGAGACTCCTGGTGTTGGAGAGAGGCCTAGGACTAGGGCCAGAGATAATGGGCAAGTTAGAGTAGGGCCCCCTATTGTTAATCCAGGGGTGCCACCTTATGCTGATTGTGGGAAAAGTCATGTAGGCGAGTGTTGGAAGAGGACGTGAGATTGTCTAGCGTGTGGATCCATGAAGCATAGGATCAAGAATTGCCCTAGAATGCCAGCTCAGGTGTGAGATGTGGACCGAGGTGATGTACTACCACCGAGGGGTGGTCAGCAGCCGCCCAAAGGCCATTGTCAGGCTAGGGGTGGATACAGTTTTGGCCGTGGAGCATCGGACAGAGGTGTAGGTCATGCTGAGGTGAGACAGCCAGCATTGGTCTATGCAACACGTCTTTGAGAGGACGGAGACACTCTAGAGGCGGATATTGGCACGTACTTTATCCATAGAGTATGCAGCAGAAGCGTAGTGGTGTAACCTAGGCGATGCGACGTCAATATCCTCAACTGTTTGAATCAGGTAAAATTTTGAGGATGAAATTTCTTTTAGGGGGTAGAGTTGTAACGCCCCAAAAATCCCGAAATCCAAAAATCCTGAAATCTTGAATTTTTTTTATTTTTGTGCTTAATAATTCTGGTTAAGTGCTAATTACGCAAATGTAGGTCTTGGTCAAGGTTTGAGTTTGAATTAAGGGGTAGAAAAAAATTATAATTTAATTATTAAAAGAATCAGGGTTGGCAAGTAGTTGGGCTTTTAAATAAAGATAGGGGAAAATAGCATCAAAAAGCCTTGTGGAAGAGTGGCTAAGTGACGCCACTTAGAGTGCAGGGAGGTGGCATTAGTAGCTAGCAAGGAGGTCCAAGGTTCGAATCCTAGTTTTGTGTTTTTGAAGTTTAATTTTGGCCTTCTAGAAGGATGGAAGTGGCGTGAAATGGACTTTAAGGAGAGTGTTCAGAAGATAAAATTTAGGAAATAGATTGGAGAGTTTTCAAGGATAAAAAAGAGGAGATGAGAAGGGGGAAGTGATGGAGCTAAATTGGGAATTGAGGGTCAAGCAATTTGGCTAGAGACTATAAATATGTGCTGAGTTTGGGATCCTAGGCTAATGCCAAATTCTTCATTTTTTTAATGTCGATTGGTTTTTCCATCTTTGCTAGCTGATTCTTTCGCCATTCATTCTCTCATCAGATCTCTTTTGATTTACCCTTTGGGTTAGCCGATTCCTTCTTCTACCTTTCTTCTTTAATTTGTGCCAAAAAAACCTTGTTCACCATATCAGTTTAAAAGCCAAAAAGCCGAGTCTCCCTTGGGCCGATTACTCTTTTGGGATAAGTACCTTATCTCTTTTCGGCTAGTATTATTAATACTGATTACTCCCCTCCCTCACTCTTTTTAATCAATTTTGGTAGGGAATTAGTATCGGATATCAGATTTTAGCTCTCTGCTGAATTGCTCCTTAGGTGTTTTGCGGTTTTGGTAAGTATTCCTCTCTTATTGGCTAAGGTTGGCCAAATGGTCGTAAGTGAGATAAGGAGGTGAATTATTTCGGATGCTAGCCCCCTAGTATTTGGTTTTAATAAGTAAGATTAATGCAGATCTAGGGAGTACGTGATCAAGGAAAAGCTATTAGGGATTGGTGTTCAAGGTAAGGTTAAGGTGAGGTTTCGGTTTTTGGGTAAAATATGTATTAAGCATACGATTAATTGAAGGGTGATATCTTTTTTAGGATTGGTGACTAAGGGAATTGCAGCACACTTGTTTACTAGGTGTGTACATACATTGCACACACACAATGAATCGGTGAAATCTAAAATGCCGAAAAGCCAAAAAGCTAAAATACCGAAAAGCTGAAAGTTGGGCTACGGTAGTCACACAGTGCGTGAGCACTCGTGAAGAGGAAACCGATAGGTTGACTGAGGCCCACGAGCGATTCCGTGGACTTGTGTTGAGAATTGGCCAAATGGGCTGAAATGGGCTAAATGGGCTTGATGGGCTATTGGGCCCAAAATAGGCAAAGATTGATAAGTGGTGCTATGTGTTAGAAAATTTATATGTGAGCATGAATATAATATGATTCGGGCCTAATGGGCCATATGAAAGTGAATTGGGCCTAGTGAGCCATAAGATTATGAATTGGGCCAAATGGGCCATTTGAATAAGATTGGGCCTAGTGGGCTATATGCATGTATGGAGGGGTATTGGGCCTAGTATATGATGACTACATAAAACTTAATTAATTAATTGATATCTTGGACAAGTCATAGGGTTAAGGTGTGGCAACGGGTATACGCATGTCTAGGATTGGATAAGGGAGAGCTTGGTACTTAAGCGGTCTTAATGACCCACCTCCTCTTCTCTGGAATCTTACCTGGTACATAGTATTCGTTCCCCTTAGCTTGCGAGGCTTGTTTATGGGCCAAGGTAAGTGAAAACTGTAATTAAGGAAAATTATCGAAATGCCTCTAAAGGCAAAAATGACCAAATACCCCTAGGTGTTGAATGTAAGTTTTGTGGATGTGACATGAATACATATGATGATCTGCTTAGGTTGCATATGGGGTGGGAATTATGGTACGGAGGAAGTATATGAGGATCGCATGGTTGTTTGACAATCGTGGATCCATCGACGGCTTTTAAAGCCCATTATGTAAATGAAGGTAGTTCCGCAACCGGGCTACCATTGGTGTGTGGGCTGGGTGGGTCGATATTTATATCCCCACATGGTGTGACGGGGGAGGCAGTTGGTGTGTAACGGATGGATAATTTGAATGGGATTGCATTGCATGTCTAATGATTTCTCTTTGAATGCTTGTTTTTCACCGAGGGTTGTAAACACCGAGTTCGCAAAAACTCACCCCCTCTTTTATTTTATTTTCAGGTGATGCTGAGTAGAAGGTTTGATGTTTGGAGGGACTCTGGGTGGCCGGCTAGCAAGATAATTCGAACTTGGTTTTTTTTAAGCATTTAAGTTTTTATTTCTCTTTAAGTGTGTTCAGATCAGATTGTAATAAGGTTTTCATTATGTTATTATTACTTGAATTTTTATTATTATTTTCATTATAATTACGAGAAGTTGAACATGGATTTCTTAAATTATAGTATGTCTTCTACGTTCCGCAACTAAGATTTCTTTAAAAATCAAATGTTTTAAACAGGGCTCTCGTAACTAAAAGGTTTTGTTTTTAGTTAATTAGGGTTTCTTTTATTTTGAGAAGAGTTTTCAATGAAAACACAGTTTTCACTAAAACACTTCAATGTGACACACCAAATTCGGCCATAGCGTCTGGATCGGGTTTGGGGTGTTACATTTAATGACATCAGAGCCCAGGTTGCAAAACTCGGGGTGTAAAGTGGGCCTTATTATTATTTGGTTTCTTTTTCTATTTTTAAAAAAAATTGATCACACCGTTTTGGTAGAAGGAAATCTTGCTATGTGGCACACCGAGTCTCCGATGTCGAACCAAGTAAGTTCTTTTAATACAGTAGATAGATAGAGGCCTTCTTTAGAAGATTTTGATTAGAGTGGAATCAAAGCCCGTAAGATCTTGAAATTGTAGAGGATTTTTGAAAACAACCTTCTCTTTAAATACTTTAATAAAACATCGGCTGGGAACAAATGATCGAAAAACTTTACTAAAATATTTTTCACCGGCTAAAACGGCTAAGTTACGTAATGATATCTCTTCTTTTGTGCAAATAGACTTAGAAACACTTTACGATGCATGGGAGAGATACAAGGATCTATTGCGAAGGTGCCCTCACCATGGGTTACCACTATGGCTGCAAGTTCAAACGTTCTACAATGGTGTGAATCCCTTGACAAGACAGATGATTTACGCAGCTACTCAACAAAACACCTGAAGAGGCCTATGAATTCATTGAAGAAATGTCACTGAATAACTATCAGTGGCAAGTCATGAGGACTAAGCCAACAAAAACAGCAGGTGTTTATAACTTCGACTCAGTTACTATGTTGTCAAATTAGGTAGAACTTCTCAATAAAAAGATTGATGGTTTACTTGGTTCTATGCAGGTACATCCAGTAATGAGGTGTGACTCAAGTGGAGGAGGTGTGCATACAAAATATCAATTCTTCAATCCTACAACCGAAGAGGAACAAGTCAACTATATGGGTAACAATAACTTTAGATCTCAAAATAACCCATACAGTAATACTTATAATGCAGGTTGGAGGAACCACCCAAATTTCTCCTGAGGTGGTCAAGGGAATCAAAAGCCACAAAATCCTCGGGGTTTTCAACAACCACCTTAACAACAAGAGAAGAAACCAGACCTTAAGGAGATGCTCTCTAAATTTATCTCAGTGTCAAAAACCCGTTTCCGAAATATCGAGACAGCACTTAAAAATCAACAAGCATCGATCCAAGGACTCGAAACTCAGATAGGCTAGCTATCCAAACTAATCTCTGAACGACCACAAGGTAGCATACCAAGTAATACTGAACCTAACCCAAGAGAACACCTCAACACAATTAGTACTCAAGATAAGGAAGGATTCATCGTGCCTGAGCCAGAATTGATGCAAGAAACTGTGGTGAGCAAAGGTAAAAGTGAGGTAAGTCATAACAAAATGATGAATGAAGAATATAAACCTCGTGTCCCATACCGTAACACGACAAGGAAAGACCGCTCAGACAAGCAATTCGGTAAATTCCTTAAACTTTTAAAAAAATTACATATTAACTTACCGTTTATTAAAGCTCTGTCGTAGATGCAGAATGCATTGAAATTTTTAAAAGAGATTTTAGTAAATGAACGAAAGTTGGACGAAGCGTCACATGTAGAGCTAAACGCAGTCTGCTCAGTTATTCTACAGAATAAGCTATCCCACAAATTGAAAGATCCAGGGAGTTTTACAATTCCTTGGTTAATTGGTAGCTTAGATATAAATCATGCATTAGCTGATTTAGGGGCTAGTATTAACGTCATGCCTTAGAAAATGTTTAAGCAACTAGGTCTTGGGAAACCTAAACAAACTAGGATGAGCATTCAATTGGCAGACAAAACTATAAGATTTCCTAGGGGTATTATTGAAGATGTACTAGTGAAAGTAGTTAAGTTCATATTTCCCGTTGACTTTATTGTTCTAGAGATAGAAGAGGATAATAACACCCCTTTGATTTTAGGGAGGCCCTTTTTAGCAACTGCTAAAAAAATTATTGATGTTGGCACAAGTGAGCTTACACTTCATGTTGGAGACGAAACGATCACCCTTCAAGCTCGTAATTCTGGCATCACATCGAACATTGAAGGTAATAGTCCACACCAGTCTACTAAAACTGACAATATGACAAAACCTACTTTGCAGAAGTTGAGTTTCAAAGAAGTTCACGAGCCATGTTACAGCAATGATAGAGGACACATTCATGAAGAACGAAGACTACGGATAGAGGAGCTAGATGAATGGCGAGCACATAAACCAAAAACACACGATAAACCAAAATTACGTTAGAAGGAGTTTGATACCTCTCCAAATCAACTTAAGGTTGGTGAAAAGGTCCTATTAGATGCCGCAGATCCCCACATTGTCACTACCACACTAACTGAGGAAATCCCTCTTACGGTACTTAGTATTTTTCCATTCGGTACGGTGGAGGTGAGTCATCCCAAGTTCGACACTTTTAAGGTAAACAACACCCGATTAAAACCTTATTTTGATGAGATTGATAGCAGGAATGAGGAGTATAAACTCTTCAAACCACCATGACCATTCATTGAAGAGGTAAGTCGAGCTTAGACTATAAATAAGCGCTTCTCGGGAGGCAACCCGAGCACTAACATTATTAATTTCTTTAAATTTTAGTATTTAACTCCTAACCTACTAATAGAAATCTTGAATACAGGTGTTTCCACAGAAACACGGCCACTAACAGGGGCGTGCTTAAGGCAGTGTGAAAACAGGGCAAAAGATTTCCCTAACACGGTCTACGATAAAATGCCACGGCCGTGCGACATGGCCGTCGTTGAGCCTGCCAAAACACCACGGGCGTGCAACACACCCGTGTGGAAGAACCATGGACGAACCTATTGCACGCCCGTGTCTAATACCCGTGGTCGAACCTCTTAAATGAACACGGGCATGGGGCTTGCACACACGGGCGCAGGAGAAACGAACGAAGCTAGACACGATCGTGCGGCACGGGCATGTACTAAATGTCATATGTGCCCAAATTTGAAATTCGCGAATCACACGAGCTAAAATTGGGGAACACGGGCGTGTGCCATGGCCGTATGCCCCAAAAATCTATAAATACCCTGCACTATTAACTTTCTTCTCCGTTCAAAATCCTTAACCCTAGCCGCTGCAACTCCACATGGCCCCCTGCCACGCCCGTGCGCCACCTCTAACTTTATTTTTTAAAGCTGAATCTCTCTCCCTTAGCGTTTGTTTACTCCTTTCACTTCTATTTTACTTATTATTAATGCTTATTATTACAAATAATCTCCATTACTTTGGAACTAGTTTTCATTTTTGTTCATTACTTTATCATTTAGTTTTCATTTTTAGGTTCTTTATTATACATTTCAAATTAAATCAAGTTGTTAGACACATCTCATATCCATGACATTACTATGCTTATTTTCATGCTATTATCAAGCAAATGTCTATCATTTAAATTGGATTCCTAGGTTAGTTACCATACAATTTATCTTAAATTGAGACTAGGAAAACCATATACCCATTACATTTCTATTCTCATTCTCATTATTATTGTGGTTGAGTTTGCTTCATATTGGCTGTCTTGGCTGAAATAGTTTACTTCCCCTTCGAATATGTTTACCTATTATTATTATTTTTTATATTACAAGCTTTCAATGTCATCTTCAAAAGGAAAGAAAACCGCCGTACTAGCCTCGAAGAAGAGGAAGGAAGCGTCATCTTCCGTGGTTCCAACCGCGAAAATTTGTCACCCTCTCCTACAATTTCCACGAGGGCCCTAAGAAGAGCTCTTCCAAATACTTCGAGTCCGACCTTTAACAGCGGGCCACTGGATCGACTGGGCTGCCATAGAACAAGTTCATATGGCTGATGCGATTCGGGCTCTCCTAACTACCGACCCTTGGGAGCTGTTCTTCGGGATTATCAAGCTGACATACCTCGAGCTCACGATGGAACTATGCTCAACGTTCCATCTTCAGACCGTAATGATGAGGTATGATGATCCCGGCACGGTCTAGTTTTGCCTTGGTGAATTAATTCGCCAGCTAAGCATCCCAGAGTTTGGTGCTGCACTAGGCTTATATACAGAGGAGTTCAGGGAGGAGAATGAACTACATGCTCTTAGTCGCCACATACATGTCTCTCCCTCGAAGTGCTGGCACACGTTGGCCCCTAGCACGTCCTCCTACAATCCTAGCCGCTCCAAGGCATCAGTTCTTCCACCATCCCTGAGGTATTTTCAAGCTATTTTATCTCACACAATTATAGAGAGGCGAGAGAGCACTGGCATCGTCAACACCCACAACGTCTACTTCTTATGGTGCATGTCGCAAGGGCACGTCATCGACCTTGCCTATTTCATCGCCCTTGCGATTCAGCTCCAGACGGAGCAGCATCGGAAGGGGGTCATCTCCATTGGCCCCTACGTGACCCGGCTAACGCGACACTTCGGTCTCCTCAACACCGCGGCCCAAGAATCATCCCTCACCCTCATCAGCCAGATGTCTTCACAAGGCATCTCGAGCATGCTTTGCATGAGTATGATCGAGAGGCGCCAAGGAACCTACCCTCCCCAGTATCGTCTCGGAAAATATACCGAGAAGGTGGCCTACGAGGACATTTCTGATGATGTCTCCCCGCAGCATGAGGACCCACCGACTCAGCCACCACCACCCTCTCGTCCAGTTCATACGACGGCTTCATATGCTAACATCTCTGAGTGCCTCAATTGATTTGAACAGTAGTGTTTTCAATGATTTGACAACATTGATGCTACTCTACAACAAATTTGTCAGCACCTCCACATCTCATCGCCAGTCCCACCTCGCGAACCATCCAGCGATGAAGATGTTTAGAAATATTTATTATTTTATGTTTTTAATTTTTATTTAAACTACTTTTTATTTTTGTTATATTTTAGAATTTTATTTTTAATTATTAATTTCGGTTATTTCTTTATGAGTAATTATTCTTCCTAATATCCCCTAAAAAGTTCCTGATTTTATCACAGTTATATAGAGCTCTTAAGCTCATCATCACATAGGAACTAAAAATCCACCGGGAAAGGTTCTCAAAAACTGCCATGTCCTGCTCGACCACGACCATAGCTACCACTAGATATAATATTCTTTTAGAGCGGGACTTATGGCCTAATGAACCTCTACGACCGCCGGAGTATCCTCCTCCATTCTCGAACTGATCACACTCCAAAACTCTAGTTCGAGGAATTCATCATAAAAGAAGTTTCACTTCTCTCCCTATCTTATTTTTATATTCTAATATCTATCTTTTTACATTGAGGGCAATGTGTATCTTAAGTGTGGGGGGCATTCATTCATTATCAGAAAAATCCCTGAATAATCATCTTATTCTCTTGAAAAACTCTCATATCATATTTAGGATAAATTTTAATTGATTTATGATTTTGATTGATGTATCGCCGGAGTATCCTCCTCCATTCTCGAACCGATCACACTCCAAAACTCTAGTTCGAGGAATTCATCATAAAAGAAGTTTCACTTCTCTCCCTATCTTATTTTTATATTCTAATATCTATCTTTTTACATTGAGGGCAATGTGTATCTTAAGTGTGGGGGGCATTCATTCATTATCAGAAAAATCCCTGAATAATCATCTTATTCTCTTGAAAAACTCTCATATCATATTTAGGATAAATTTTAATTGATTTATGATTTTGATTGATGTATCTTGAATTAAAACATAGGCATTTATGCATTGATTGTTTAAACTTTAAGACATTAAAAAATCAAGCATGATAAGTTGATTTTTAAGCCTAGGTATTACTTTGAATTGGAATTCATGAGTCTAAACATCAAAAAGCCATAATTTTTGTGAGATTTTTGAGCCTTTTGAGCATCTATTAATTCTTTCATGCTCACTTTTATTATCGCTTTGAGTGTGTCAGTATTGAACTGTTGTTCTAGAACTTGCTTGATTATGCATGTCGAGACCACACCATTTGATTTGATATGTCAAAATGATTAAGGCACTTAGGATTAACCCACTCATGCCATGAAAAACCTACCTCCACAATTAACCCCTTTTAAACCCCCTTGACCCTAACAAGCCATTTCTTGTATTACCCTTAATATTAACCTTTAACCCATTATTGTTGAAATCCCCTAAATTAATCCCTATTTTTTGTCGAGATTTGAGTTGAATGGATTGCCTAGCTATGTTTTGTTCTTAATAGTTAGTCTATATTATTTTAACTTGTTCTTAAAAAAAACTATGTATAAATATCTATAATTTCATATTCTGAGAAGAAGCTTTGTTGTACGCAAGTGAAGATTAACTCTTTTTCTAGTTAGGTAATTTTTCAATTCAATCTCAATTCTAACCATTTCTTTCAGCTTGTGACCACACCCCCTAACCAAGCCTCGTTACAACCCTCTAAAGACCTTTGATTGATTTATTATCTTAAATTATAGTGGTGGAGATTTGATTTTCATGCAAGCCTATGGTAATGACTTTTCATTATTGACTATTGAGTGCTTCATTTATTGTCCTTAAACACCTCGAGTGATTTGAGGGAATCTTTAGTGAGGATGTGAAACTCCGTGATATTCTGAATCAAAGGTAATTACTTAGATACGGAGAAACATTTATGTTTGCATGATTAAATACTCAACTTGGAATGTTTGAAACTTTTATGTTTTTTTAGTTGAATTCTTAATGTATGATTACCTATGGATTATTTTGAGATATTATCGATAGAAATTATAAGTTGAGAAGAATTTATTTTGATTATGAGTTGAGAATTTTGCTTGAGGACAAGCAAATGCTTAAGTGTGGGGGTATTTGATAAACCGTAAATAATACATATTTTTACCCCATGTTTAATGCATTTTATGGATGATTTCTCACTAGAATTAGTGAATTCAATGCTCCTAATGCTTTTGTAACGCCCCCACGCCCGAGACCGTCGCCGGAGTCGAGTATGAGCTGTTACTAAGCTTAATTTAACATATTTAGAACTTTGGATTATTTATTTCTACATTCACAGCTTTTAAGCTACTTGCATCACAGTCACAAGAAAAATCATATCTCGAGTTACGAAACTCGAAATCAAGATCCATAAATTTTCCCTAAATCTAGACTCATATACCTATCTACTAGTTTTTTTCTGGAATTTTTGGTTGGGCCAATTAGTACAGTTTATTAGTTAAAGTTACACCTGTTTTAGGACTTGACTGGTCTGACCTCTGTTTACTACGAACCACATTTCTCTCTATAAAAAAATCGATATGACTATGATGTTTGTTTCTACTGAAACTAGACTAAATAAGGATTCTGATAATATAAAATACACTACCTAATTATATCTTTACAATTTATGGTGAATTTCTAAAGTTGGAACAGGGGATTCAGAAACTGCTATGACCCTTTTCACTAAAATTCAAATATCTTGTAACATATAATTCCTTTACCTGTTTCATTTGTTTCATGTGAAACTAGACATAATAAGCTTCATTTGTTTCAGTGATGCTGCAGTATTCTGTTTATGGCAAATTTCATCCCTTATATGAGTTTTTATGCACTAAGTATCTTAATAATTTTCCTTAACATCAAATATAATCTAAACTAACTATTTTCATAATTTATCATTATCAAGCATTTCCTCAACCATTCCATCACCATACCATAAGATCATTTACACAAAAAAGGATATTGCTATACATGCCATACTTAAATTTACAAACCATTACCAAAAGTCTTCCGGATAGTGTGACTGAGCCTTCGACCTATCCCGACCCCTGAGCTGGCTTGTCCAAAACTACAATGAGTAAGAAGGAGAGAGTAAGCATAAATGCTTAGTAAGTTCATATGCAAATAATAAGTAACATAACAAACAGTCATACCAATCAACATTAGCATGTATCACTAAAACACATATCACATTTTTAATCATATTTCATCATCTTATTACCTTATCGTGGTTGTATCAATACTCAACCTGAGGGTTTAATACATACCTGTCCAAAATATCCATTTCACATCACTTACCAATACATCTCTTTACATCTCGAATATTCCTCCATTTGAGTAGAACTTTACCCGTTGAACACATCGGAATATAATTCAGATACATGGATAACTTGCACATAAGTGCCATATATGCAATCTAGCAATCATGTAACCCGCCCATAAGCGAACTCGGACTCAACTCAACGAGCTTGGGAGTTTGCATCCATAAGTGAACTCAGACTCAACTCAACGAGTTCGGATGCCTAGTTACATCTCACGAACTCGGACTCAACTCAATGAGTTCGGACATTCGTATCCATAAGTGAACTCGGACTCAACTCAACGAGTTCGGATGCTCAACCATCCTAGTGACATGTCACTTGTATCCTAATCTATTCCTAAGGTTCAAACGGGATTTTTTCCTTGAACACTTATCCTTGCCGTCTTCCGTAGAATGCCGAAATCAATACTCGGTAACAATTATATTTAACAAGTAGTTCACATAATTTACATATTATTTGAAATTAACCACAAAGCATACATTTCATAATAAAATTCAGCATAACATATAATTAACATCAATAACTTAAAAATAACCATTATGCTACATTATTTACACATGAACTTACCTTGGTACCAAAATACAAAGATTTTGCAATTTAGTCCACAATCTTTTCTTTTCCTAGATTGACGTCGATTCCACGTCTTTCTTGATCTAAAATAACACATTTAGCTTATTTAATACTCACATTATCAAATTAATCCTTAACTCAAATTTTGGCAAAATTACAATTTTACCCCTAAACTTTTGTATATTTACATTTTTGCCCCTAGGCTCGGGATAAAACTTTATTCCTTATTCTTATGTTTTACAACATGCTGATCACTTTTCTCTTCTATGGCAACATCAAATTCTCACTCTAACCTGTACTTGTGACTATTAGGTATTTTTACCGATTAAGCCCTTTTACTCGTTTTTGCTTAAAATCGAGTAGTACAAGTTGTCTAACATAATTTAAAACTTCATATTCTATCATAAAACATCAAAATACACAAATTTCACCTGTGGGTATTTTTCCAAATATAAACCCTAGGTTAAATTATTGCTAACATAAGCTTTATCGAGTTACCGGGATCTCGAAAACGTAAAAATCATTAAAAACGGGGCTTGGAATCACTTACTATGGAGCTTGGAAGCTTGAAACAAACCCTAGCTATGGAGAACCCTTGAAATTTCGGCCTAATGAAGAAGATGGACAAAAATTGGCTTTTAATTTTGTTTTTAATTCATTTTAATAACTAAATGACCAAAATACCCTTACTACTAAACTTTCCAAAAATTCCTTCCATGTCCTAATTTTGTCCATGAACTTAAAATTGGTCAAATTTCTATTTAAGACCTCCTCATTAATATTCCAAAATAATTTCATACTAAAAACTTCTAGAATGCAAGTTTTGCAACTTATTCGATTTAGTCCCTACTTTCAATTTAAGCACTTTAGGCATAGAATTTCATCACGAAATTTTCACACAATCATGCAATCATATCATAAACCTCAAAATAATTATAAAATAATTATTTCTATCTCGGATTTATGGTCACGAAACCACTATTCCGATTAGGCCCTAATTCGGGATATTACAGCTTTAATTTCATGTTTTATACTTAGGAGAGCATAGGAGAGTGAAAGGAATGAGAAACGGGCCAAAAAACAGAGAAAATGGGCCAAAGTACGAAATCAACACGGCCTGGACCTCCTCACACGGGCAGACCACATGGCCGTGTAAATTTGGCAGGCTCGAACATGGCCTAAAGTAATCGAACACGGGCATGTGCCACAAGCGTGTCCCTTCCAAGCCCAAGTTCAGTGCAATTCAAAAAAGGTCAATTTTGAGGGTTTTAGGCATTCTAAAGCCTATAAATACACCCTAGAGGAGGAGAAAAAGGGAGAGAGAGAATAAGGGGTGTGAAATTACTCCAAGGAAGCTGATTGATCCATCTTAGAAGCCAAATTCATCATCAAGACTGAAGATCTCTCCTCAATTTCCCTTCAGAAGTTTTGGGCTTTCTTTATGTTTTATATTCTTTATTCTTTTGAGATTTTTTCTTATTTAGTAATGAACTAAAACCCCTAAATACCTATGGGGAATGAAACCTAAGATGAATCTTGTTATTATTTTTTGAATCGTATCATAAATATTTAACTTGTTATTAATTATGTGTTCTTAATTCTTGTTTTAATATCCTAGGATAGTGATTCAAGGCAAGCTCTTATTCAGAGGAGGAATAGACCCTCTCTAAGAGTACAACTGTCATAATTAAGTGGAGTTGATTGCGCGCCTAGAAATAGGGTGACAAGATTTTTTCGAATTAGGATGAAACCTAATAAGGGGATCCATGGATCGAGTTAATGCAACCTTAGAGTGTTAATTTAACATCCTGATTTTCGGATTTATTTGTGGTTTTCAATATTTTGTAAAGATTTTAAAATTTTGTATTTGGAGGTGAAATTAATGTTTTGAGTAGGTAAATGGGCTTATAGAAGGCCCATGTGTTGGCCAAAACCCAGTTGAATTTTTGAATTTTTGGACTTAGGAGTTAGGGGTTCTGGCTAAGTGGCCCTTAAGTGGAGTGATGGGTAAATTGCATCACAAAAAGAGCCTTAGTAAAGTGGCAAGGGTGACGCCACTAGGCTCCTAAAAAGGTGGCATGTGGAGCATTGGGGAAGGCATGGGATCGATTCCCAGTGTTGACAAATAGATGCATTTATTTTTAAGTGCTGGAGGGGTAAGTGTTGGAGTCAAGGTGGATTTTGCTAAAGGAGAGTTTGGATCAGTCCAAACGCTTGGATTAAGGAGAGATAAGGGGAGAGATTTAAGGGATATGGAGAGAGGCTAAGAGTTGGCCAAATTTTGGGAATTGAAGAGGGAAAAATTGACAGGGGGTTTTGAGGTTAGTATTTTGGCACCTAGGGTATTGAGTGGTGCCGTTCTCTTCTGCTCAGACATCACAAGGTTTTCTTTTCTCTCTTCTTCCTCTCTAGCCGAAACTACCACCTCCCCTATTCTTCTTTTTCTATTTTTCTTCTTCAAAACCATTTATTAATTCTGCTGTTCATCGATACTTTTGCCGAATCCATAAAAGCCGAAATCTTGTGATCACTGCTTGTGCCGATTTCTTCAAAGCCAGGTCCTTCTATGTTATTTTCTTTTTATTAAATCTACGATTATCTTTTCTTAATCTTAGATACCTGACGGCAATTCTACTTCAAGGTCATAGCCTCATATCGTCATCTCCTTCACCACCCAAAAGCCGAAAGTACCGTTGGTTTAGGGGCTTATAGCCGAAACTTTTTCAACCCTTGGATTCGGGTTTTACCATTGTTCTAAGGATAAATCTGCACTGGATTGCATGGAAATCAAGTAGGAGTGAGGGGTAAGTACTTATCATCTCAGATCTGTTCTTATTTTACGATGTTAGGAAAAGCTGAAGTCCCTAAAAATTAGGGAGGCTGTCGATTTGAGCATAAGGCTTTAAGGGTTTGTAACTGATGTTTTCTTTCGGTGATTAGAGTCTTCTTAAGCGTTGGATCAAAAGCGTGAATCATTAGAACAATCGGATTCGGAGCTAGCTATCGATTTTGGCAAAAAGGTAAGGGTTCAAAGGCTTTTTAGGAACATGGTTCGATTTTGGTTGAGCAAGTTTTGGGTTTAGTGATTACGGTTTGTAAATAAGAACTGTACTAATCAATTGTAGGACATCGAAAGGGATCTCGGTAGCAGTCGTCGCGAATCAGGTGTGTACCGAACACCCTTAGTTCAATTCGACAAAAGTCGAAATGCCGAAATTTCGGCATTTCATAGGCTTGTGAGTATGCGAATGCTCTCAAGACATAGAGTAATTGTTAGATCTGGCACCGTAAAGTGGTAAGTAAGTTCGTGTGACCTTTTAACGTACTTCGGAAAGAGGGGCTCGATGGGCCAAAACTGGGCCCAATGGGCTTACGGACCAATATGGGTAAGAGATGGGCAAAGTAGCATGTTAGTTAGATGGTGGAACCAAGTTGCATAAAACGGCTAAAAATTACTGAAATAACTTGTGTAGTTGCATAAGTACGAAATTACCCCTAAAGAGCATAATTACCAAAATACCCCTACGGTTTAAATTGGCTAAACTGCATGATTGATTGATACTGTATTTTGCATGATATGCTTTTATTAATATCTGTTGCATGGGATTGGGGTATTGATGGAGGAAGTATTGAAGGTGGTTTATCAACGTACTGGAGGCTTTGCCTCAACTTACTGATATTTGAGCAGCGTTGCTGCAACTGTGGAGTGTAGGGCTGGGTGGGTTGAGATATTCCCCACATGGAGCGTAGGGCTGGTACGGGTGCATTGTAGCGGTTGGTGGGTTAAGTAGTCTCCCCAGATGGGTTTGCATGCATTACTACTGTTGTTACTTATGTTACTGAACTGGGCCTATGGGCCACACTGTTATGTTAAAAGGGGGCTAAGGCCTTGCTACTGCATTCTGAAAAGGGCTTCGGTCCACTGTGTACTATTATCTGAATAGGGCTTAAGCCCAATGTGCTCGAGCTGATTTGGGCTTTGGATGGGTTTCTGTATACACTGAGTTTTCCCAAACTCACCCCTTTTTCCTTCCATCCTTGCAGGTGAGCCCTAGTTGGTGGACTTGGAGCTAGGCGGGATTCGGAGTGGCCACACGTTTTCTGCAAATTCGTTTTCTTCTGGTGAATTAGATTTTCCATATTTTTCGTTTTTGGTTTTGGGTTTTTGTAATAAGGCCGCTAATTATTTTATGGTTCGGGTTGTTTCTTTATTATTTAATTCAATTATGATAAAACTGAACTATGATAATTAACGGAATGGATTAGCTCTAGGACGCGTTTTCAAAAACGTTAAGTGATTTCAAAATAACACGAATACAAGTAAGACTTTCGCTAAGCAAACGTTTTCAACCTTAATCACTTTCTTAAGATGGACATAACCAACCGGTTTTCTCAAATTATACGAGATGTTAGAGTGTGGCAATGGCGGTGTGCATGTCTAGGATTGGATCCGAAGGGAGCTTGGTACTTAAGCAGTCCGACGGACTCACCTCCTCTTCTTCCTGGTTTCCTACCTGGTGCACAGCTTCCGTTCACTTTAACCTACTTTTAAAAGTGTCTTTTACAACACCAACTAAGTTTTTCCAAACTAAGTAATACATAATGTTTTGAAAGCTTTGATGTGACGCATCAGATCTGGTCATAACGTCTAGGCCGGGTTTGGGGTGTTACATTTAGTGGTATCAGAGCCTGGTTGCAACAACTCGGCTGTGGATCGGGTTCGAAAATCTTTTAAAAAAAAGGGTTTTTCTATAAGTTTTCGAAGATGTTCAAAGTTTTTTTCTATTGTTAAATGGGGTTAAATCAATAGTTTTAAAATAAAAGTGTTTTCAAATGAAATCTTTTTTATTTTTGGTGAACAAAAACATGGGTTCTTTTTATGGACTGATAAAGAAGTGGCACACTGAATCCCCGGCACCAAGTCTGTAAGTGTTCTTTTTCTGCTTTAAATATTTATATGGAACTGGACTGGAAATAATACTATAGATAGTACTGAGCCTTAGAGATAGTGCTATTGATAAGGTAGTATTAGGGCTACAAAACTGGGACCGTAGCTAAATTGTGATTGCGCGAAAATAACTCTGAAACTCTATCTGTTCATAAGACATTCTGTAATAAACAGTGGACCCAGTAAACTAATGTCATAAAATGCGTAATCAGATAAATCGTTATGAGTACAAAGGCTACTCGAGGAAGAGGTCGTGGTCAAGGCCGAGGTAGCACTCAAGCTGGATCTGTGTCATCTGAACACATGCCAGCTGGTGAGGTACGTCCACCACCGGTTAATGAAAATGGGCCGTATGACCGGACCGCAAGGGATGACGCTCTGTCTCAAGCCATGTTGAGGGTTTTGGAAAGGGTGGCCGGAGCTAACATCGAGCCCATGAATAGGGGGTCCATTTCTGAACGCCTTCAGGCCAACGGAGCTGAGATTTTTAGGGGCGTATCTGAAGTGGCCCCAAATGTGGCTGAGTATTGGTTGGAAGCCACAGAGCGGGTCATGGATAACCTGTACTGCTCAGTAGAACAGAAGTTGAAAGGGGCGATGTCGTTGCTGCGAGATGAAGCATATCAGTGGTAGATTACTGTGAGAGAGGGTACTCCAGCTGAGAGGGTAACATGGGAGCTGTTCAAACAGACCTTTAAGGCAAAATATGTTGGAGCTAGCTATGTGGATGCACGCAGAAAGGAGTTCTTGAATCTGACTCAGGGAAATAAAACCATTGCTGAATATGAGGCGGAGTTTCTACGATTGAGTCGGTATGCTAATGGCATCGTTTCCACCGAATACGAGCGCAGCGTTCGTTTTGAGGATGGTCTCAGAGATGAGTTAAGGGTGCTTATAGCTTCACAGAGAGAGCGAGATTTCGCTGCACGGTAGAGAAGGCTAAGATAGCCGAGGAGGTGAAACAAACTGAACGGAAGAATCATGATAGGGATCAGAATCGGTTCAGGAGGGATGCTGGACCAGCGGGTGCTGCAAATCGAAATGTTAAGAGAGCCAGGATGGAGGAACCGGTTCGAGTAGTTTCGGTGAACACAGGTAGACCGCAAGCTTGTGGGGATTGCGGCAGAATGCATCAAGGAGAGTGCTGGAAGCATTTTGGGGCTTGTCTTTGTTGTGGGTCTAAGGAGCATACGATTAAGGATTGTCCTAGGAGGGCCACTCAGGCTCAGGTGGCCGAGCAAGGGGTCGTGCGACCGGCTCAACCTGTGAGGGATGGACCGCCGCTGCCAAGAGGTCGTGGACAAGGTCGCGGTGGTAATGGTCGTGGACGTGGGGCACCCGGCAGGGGTATTGGTAACGGGGATGCTCGTCAGCCAGCTTTGGTGTATGCTACTCGTCGCCGCGAGGAGGGTGACGCACCTGATGTCATAACTGGTACGTTTTTTATATACGGTGTACCTTATACTGCTCTGATTGATGTGGGATCAACCCATTCATATGTGGCATATAACATTTCTAGGGCACTGGGTGTGCACTTCGAGGAGACTGTATGTGGGGTGTCTGTGATAAGTCCTTTAGGTCATTCAGTTAAGGTAGAGAAACTCTTCAAGGAGGTGCCTCTGGAGATTCAAGGCGGGGTTTTCTGTGGGGATTTGATGGAGTTACCGCTTGAAGAATTCGATTTGATACTAGGGATGGATTGGTTGACCAAGCATAAGGCAACTTTGGATTGTGCAGCTAAGAGGATGGTGTTAAGGACTGTCAATGATGAAGAGGTAATGATTATTGGAGAACAGAGGGATTACTTATCCAATGTAGTATCGGCGTTGAGGGCCGAGAAACTGATGCGCAAGGGGTGCGAGGCATATCTGGCTTTGGTAAGCCAAGCTGAAACTGAGGATCTGACTGTGGAGACCATCAGAACTGTTAGGGAATTCCGGGATGTTTTTCCGGAAGAGCTTCCTGGATTACCTCCGAATCGGAAAGTTGAGTTTGGAATCGATTTGTTGCCTGGAACAGCTCCAGTATCTATTGCACCCTATAGGATCGCACCGAAGGAGTTAGTGGAACTGAAGGCTCAAATTCAAGAGTTGTTAGATAGAGGCTTCATTAGGCCTAGTGTGTCTCCTTGGGGAGCACCGGTCCTGTTTGTGAAGAAAAAGGACGGAACGATGCGCATGTGCATCGATTATCGCCAGTTGAACAAACTGACGATTAAGAATAAGTATCCACTACCAAAGATTGACGATCTGTTCGATCAACTTAGGGGAGATTCGGTATTCTCCAAAATTGATCTTCGTTCTGGATACCATCAGCTAAGGCTAAAAGAAGGGGACATTCATAAGACAGCATTCCGAAGTCGATATGGACATTATGAGTTTGTGGTCATACCGTTTGGGCTGACGAACGCACCTGTAGCTTTTATGGATCTGATGAATCGAGTATTCCAACCTTACTTGGATTGGTTCGTAGTCATCTTTATCGACGATATCCTGGTATACTCTGAAACGAAGGCGAAGCATGATGAGCATCTCCGTATTTGCTGCAAGTGTTAAGGGAAAAGGAGCTCTATGCGAAATTCAGCAATTGTGAATTCTGGTTGAGGGAGGTAACTTTCCTAGGGCATGTGGTCTCTACCGAGGGGATTAAGGTGGATCCTCGTAAAATTGAAGCAATTCTGGAATGGAAGCCACCTAGGTCAGTATCGGAAATTCGGAGTTTTCTAGGGTTAGCAGGTTACTACAGAAGGTTTGTGGAGGGTTTCTTGGTAATGGCGGCACCCTTGACAAAACTCATAAGGAAAGGAGTACCATTTGTCTGGACCGAGAAACAGCAAAAAGCTTTTGATTGATTGAAAAAGGTATTGACCGAAGCGCCAGTGTTGATTCAACCGGTGTCTGGGAAGGACTTTACTGTATACAGCGATGCGTCGCATGTGGGATTAGGTTGCGTACTGATGCAAGAGGGCAAGGTGGTCGCTTATGCATCGCGACAACTTAAGGCTCATGAGGTAAATTACCCTACGCATGATTTGGAGCTAGCAGCGGTGATTTTTGCGTTAAAAATTTGGAGACACTACTTATATGGGGAAAAGTGAATCATATACACAGATCATAAGAGCTTAAAGTATTTGTTGACTCAGAAGGAGTTGAATCTTAGGCAACGAACATGGGTGGAGTTGCTTAAAGACTACGACTGTTCGATAGAGTACCACCCAGGAAAGGCTAATGTGGTGGCGGATGCGTTGAGTCGAAGGGTTGTTACTGATTTGAGAGCCTTGTTCGCACGATT
Organism: Gossypium hirsutum; assembly: GCF_007990345.1. Lineage (NCBI taxonomy): Eukaryota > Viridiplantae > Streptophyta > Magnoliopsida > Malvales > Malvaceae > Gossypium > Gossypium hirsutum. Next base: position 59,021,439 of record NC_053430.1, on the reverse strand, counting down.
AAGTCTGTACGACGATGGAAGCTTGTTGGCAGAACTGCAAGTAAGGCCTACTTGGACTGAGCAGATTAAGGAGAAACAGTTGAAGGATGATTTATTAGCTCTTCGGTTCCAGCAAGTTAAGAGTGGTGAGAACGAGGATTTTGGGTTGAACAGTGAAGGAGTTCTGTGCTTTCGTGGAAGGGTTTGTATTCCAAAGGACCCTGAATTGAGGCAGTTAATTCTAAAAGAGGCTCATGGTGGACTCTGTGCCATGCATCCTGGAGGGAATAAGTTATATCGAGACTTGCGAGAAGTGTACTGGTGGCCCAGATTAAAACGAGAGGTGACTGAATTTGTTGGGAAATGTTTGACGTGCCAGCAGGTTAAGGCTGAGCACCAATTGCCTTCGGGATTACTGCAACCTGGGAAAATTCCGCTATGGAAGTGGGAAAGAGTAACAATGGAATTTGTGAGTGGGTTACCTTTGACACCCACCAAGAAAGATTCGGTATGGGTAGTTGTGGATAGGTTAACAAAATCTGCTCATTTCATACCTGTCCGTACCGACTACTCACTGCAAAAGTTGGCCAAGTTATATGTGGCGGAGGTAGTGCGACTGCATAGGGTGCCAGTGTCGATAATTTCTGATTGAGACCCTAGGTTTACATTTCGGTTTTGGCGGAAGTTACAGGAAGCGTTGGGTACACGATTGGATTTTAGCACCGCTTTTCACCCACAGACAGATGGACAGTCAGAAAGGGTTATTCAGGTTCTGGAAGATATGTTGAAAGGTTGTATCATTGATTTTCGTGGAATTTGGGAGGACTACTTGCCATTGGCGGAGTTTGCCTACAATAACAGCTATCAAGTAAGTATTCAGATGGCACCATATGAAGCGCTTTATGGGCGAAGTTGTCGTACGCTGGCGTGTTGGACAGAGTTGGGTGAACGATGGGTACTTGGACCGGAATTGGTGGCAGACACTGAAAGCAAGGTTAGGCTGATAAGGGATCGATTAAAGGAGGCATCCGATAGACAGAAGTCGTATGCGGATCTGAAGCACAAGGAGATTGAGTTCGCTATTAGGGATATGGTTTTCTTGAAGGTTTCCCCTTGGAAGAAAATTTTGAGATTTGGTAAGAAGGGTAAGTTGAGCCCACGGTTTATTGGGCCTTACCGAATTGTTAAGCGGGTTGGACCAGTGGCTTATCAGCTAGAGTTACCACCAGATGAGGCGGTATCGATCTGACCCAACCCATATCATACCAGTTACAGAAATAGAGGTACAGTCAGATTTAACTTTCGAAGAGGAACCTGTGCAAATACTTGATCGTGACGTCAAGGTGTTGAGAAGGAAATCAGTTCCACTAGTGAAAGTACTTCGGAGAAACCATGGCAAAGAAGAAGCTACTTGGGAATCTGAGGAGGCTATCCGTCAACAGTACCCTCAATTGTTCTAATAAGGTAAAATTTCGAAGTCGAAATTTCTTTAAGGAAGGTAGAGTTGTAACATCCTGATTTTCGAATTTATTCTCGGTTTTCAATATTTTGTAAAGATTTTAAAATTTTGTATTTGGAGGTGAAATTAATGTTTTGAGTAGGTAAATGGGCTTATAGAAGGCCCATGTGTTGGCCAAAACCCGGTTGAATTTTTGAATTTTTGGACTTAGGAGTTAGGGATTCTGGCTAAGTGGCCCTTAAGTGGAGTGATGGGTAAATTGCATCACAAAAAGAGCCTTAGTAAAGTGGCAAGGGTGACGACACTAGGCTCCTAAAAAGGTGGCGTGTGGAGCATTGGGGAAGGCATGGGATCGATTCCCAGTGTTGACAAATAGATGAATTTATTTTTAAGTACTGGAGGGGTAAGTGTTGGACTCCAGGTGGATTCTGCTAAAGGAGAGTTTGGATCAGTCCAAACGCTTGGATTAAGGAGTGATAAGGGGAGAAATTTAAGGGATATGGAGAGAGGCTAAGAGTTGGCCGAATTTTGGGAATTGAAGAGGGAAAAATCGGCAGGGGGTTTTGAGGTTAGTATTTCGGCACCTAGGGTATTGAGTGGTGCCATTCTCTTCTGCTCAAACATCACAAGGTTTTCTTTTCTCTCTTCTTCCTCTCTAGCTGAAACTACCACCTCCCCTATTCTTCTTTTTCTATTTTTCTTCTTCAAAACCATTCATCAATTCTGTTGTTTATCGATACTTTTGCTGAATCCATAAAAGCCGAAATCCTGTGATCACTGCTTGTGCCGATTTCTTCAAAGCCAGGTCCTTCTATGTTCTTTTGTTTTTATTAAATCTACGATTATCTTTTCTTAATCCTAGATACCTGACGGCAATTCTACTTCAAGGTCATAGCCTCATATCGTCATCTCCTTCACCACCCAACAGCCGAAAATACCGTTGGTTTAGGGGCTTATAGCCGAAACTTCTTCAACCCTTGGATTTGGGTTTTACCATTGTTCTAAGGATAAATATGCACCGGATTCCATGGAAATCAAGTAGGAGTGAGGGGTAAGTACTTATCATCTCAGATCTGTTCTTATTTTACGATGTTAGGAAAAGCCGAAGTCCCTAAAAATTAGGGAGGCTGTCGATTTGAGCATAAGGCTTTAAGGGTTTGTAACTGATTTTTTGTTTCGGTGATTAGAGTCTTATTAAGCGTTGGATCAAAAGCGTGAATCATTGGAACATTCGGATTCGGAGCTAGCTATCGATTTTGGCTAAAAGGTAAGGGTTCAAAGGCTTTTAAGGAACATGGTTCGATTTTGGTTGAGCAAGTTTTGGCTTTAGTGATTATGGTTTGTAAATAAGAACTGTACTAATCAATTGTAGGACATCGAAAGGGATCTCGGTAGCAGTCTTCGCGAATCAGGTGTGTACCGAACACCCTTCCTTAATTCAATTTGGCAAAAGCCGAAATGCCGAAATTCTGGCATTTCATAGGCTTGTGAGTATGCGAATGCTCTCAAGACATAGAGTAATTGTTAGATCTGGCACCGTAAAGTGGTAGGTAAGTTCGTGTGACCTTTTAACGTACTTTGGAAAGAGGGGCTCGATGGGCCAAAACTGGGCCCAATGGGCTTACGGACCAATATGGGTAAGAGATGGGCAAAGTAGCATGTTAGTTAGATGGTGGAACCAAATTCAACTGCTAAAAATTACTGAAATAACTTGTGTAGTTGCGTAAGTACGAAATTACCCCTAAAGAGCATAATTACCAAAATACCCCTACGGTTTAAATTGGCTAAACTGCATGGTTGATTGATACTGTATTTTGCATGATATGCTTTTATTAATATCTGTTTCATGGGATTGTGGTATTGATGGAGGAAGTATTAAAGGTGGTTTATCCACGTACTGGAGGCTTTGCCTCAACTTACTGATATTTGAGCAGCGTTGCTGCAGTTGTGAAGTGTAGGGATGGGTGGGTTGAGATATTCCCCACATGGAGTGTAGGGCTGGTACGGGTGCAGTGTAGCGGTTGGTGGGTTAAGTAGTCTCCCCAGATGGGTTTGCATGCATTACTACTGTTGTTACTTATGTTACTGAATTGGGCCTATGGGCCACACTGTTATGTTAAAAGGGGGCTAAGGCCTTGCTACTGCATTCTGAAAAGGGCTTCGGTCCACTGTGTACTGTTATCTGAATAAGGCTTAAGCCCAATGGGCTCGAGCTGATTTGGGCTTTGGATGGGTTTCTGTATACACTGAGTTTTCCCAAACTCACCCCTTTTTCCTTCCATCCTTGTAGGTGAGCCCTAGTTGGTGGACTTGGAGCTGGGCGGGATTCGGAGTGGCCACACGTTTTCTGCAAATTCGTTTTCTTCTGGTGAACTAGATTTTCCATATTTTTCATTTCTGGTTTTGGGTTTTTGTAATAAGGCCACTAATTATTTTTTGGTTCGGGTTGATTCTTTATTATTTAATTCAATTATGATAAAACTGAACTATGATAATTAACGGAATGGATTAGCTCTGGGACGCGTTTTCAAAAACGTTAAGTGATTTCAAAATAACACGAATACAAGTAAGACTTCCGCTAAGCAAACGTTTTCAACCTTAATCACTTTCTTAAGATGGACATAACCAACCGGTTTTCTCAAAATTATACGAGATGTTAGAGTGTGGCAATGGCGGTGTGCATGTCTAGGATTGGATCCGAAGGGAGCTTGGTACTTAAGCAGTTTGACGGACTCACCTCCTCTTCTTCCTAGTTTCCTACCTGGTGCACAGCTTCCGTTCACTTTAACCTACTTTTAAAAGTGTCTTTTACAACACCAACTAAGTTTTTCCAAACTAAGTAATACGGAATGTTTTGAACGCTTCGATGTGACGCATCAGATCCGGTCATAACGTCTAGGTCGGGTTTAGGGTGTTACAGTTAATTAGAGAAAAGTCTCGGTTACTCAATCTAGGTATTTGACGTTATTAGTCTTGAATAGGGATAATAACATAACGTAGGGATCTCTATGGAACAAGTTGAATGAATGAATCATCCGATTCAGACCCAGAATAACAAGTAATGTCTAGGTGGATTTTTCCTTAGGTATTGTCTCAAGTCAATCAATTTTCCCAAAAGCAATTCCCCAATACTTTTCTCTGTGTGTTCTTAGTTTAGATAATTAGTTAATTAAAATAAAACCCCATTATTCTTAGGCTAGATAATAAAAAGACAGTAATTACTAGTACTTTTAGTTCCTTTGGGTTCGACAATTCGGTCTTGCTAAAACTATACTACTGTTCGATAGGTACACTTGCCTACATCGCGATAATAGTTAGTTCAAGAACAAGTAATTATAAATTTTTAAAACCTATCACGAAATCACGCGATCAAGGACCTCACACTTAATAAGACACATCAATTCGACATTTAATCAAATAGAAGGACAATTTTGCATTTTCTGCGATTTAGTCCTTTTTACAAATTAAGCACACAAATAATTGAATTTTCATACAAAGCTTTCATACATGCTTAACTACATACTATAAGCACGAGAAATAATATTAAAATATTTTTCTGACTCAGATTTGTGGTCCCAAATCCACTATTCCGAATAAGGTCTAAACCGGGCTGTTACGACTCTCCCCCCTTAAGGATTTTTGCCCCCGAAAATCTTACCGTTGAACAAATTCGGATATTGCTGTCTCATAGCATCTTCGGGTTCCCACGTAGCTTCTTCGACCCTGTGTTTATGCCATAACACTTTCACTAAAGAAAATTTTTTTATTTAGTAATTCTTTAACCTCGCGAGCCAAAATACGGATCAGTTCTTCTTCATATGTCATATCATTCTGAATTTCTACTTCTGACGGAGAAATCACATGCGAGGGATCAGATCTGTATCATCAAGCATCGATGCGTGAAACACATTATGGATCTTTTCTAGCTCAGATGGCAATAACAATCTATATGCAACTGTCTTGATACACTCAATAATCTCAAACGGTCCAATGAACCTGGGACTTAATTTGCCTTTAATGTCGAATCGGAGTATTTTCTTCCACAGAGATACTTTCAAAAACACTTTATCCTCGATTTCAAACTCAATATCTTTTCGTTTCAAGTCTGTGCATTATTTCTGACGATCTAACACTACTTTTAGAATTTCACGAGTCACTTTCACTTTTTGTTCAGTCTCTTTAATCAAATCAACCCCGTGAATCTTATTCCCATTAAACTCATACCAGTATAATAGTGTCCGGGATTTACGACCATATAAAGCTTCGTACGTGGCCATTTTAATACTCGATTGAAAACTATTATTATATGTGAATTCAATCATTGGCAAATACTATTCCCACGAACCTTCAAACTCAAGAATGCAACATCTCAACATATCCTCGAGTATCTGAATAATTCGCTTGGATTGACCATTCATCTGCAGGTGAAAAGAAGTACTGAAATACAATTTCGTACCTAAAGCATCTTGCAGTTTCTTCTAAAACCTCGAAGTGAATCTCGGATCTCTATCTAACACAATAGACAGTGGCACCTCGTGCAATCTCACAATTTCAAAAATGTATAATTCAGCTAGCTTATCAAGCGAGTAATCTATTCGAACTAGAACAAAATGAGCTGATTTCGTCAATCTATCAACTACAACCCAAATTGCATCCTTCTTTCTCAGAGATAGGGGTAAACTCGAAACAAAATCCATCGTCATTCTATCCCATTTCCACTCAGGAATCATAATCGGTTGTAATAAACCGGATGGCACCTGATATTCAGCTTTAACTTGCTGACAAATCAAACATCCTGAAACAAAGTCAGAAATATTTCTTTTCATTCCAGGCCACGAGTATAGCTATTTCAAGTCATTATAAATTTTTGTACTTCCTGGATGAATAGATAAAGACTGTTGTAAGCTTTGTTCAAAATCATCTGAATCAACTCTAAATTTCTCGGAACACAAATCTGACCTCAAAAGTGCAATCCCATATCAATAATCCATCCGCTACACACCAGCTTCGTCCCCCAATACACATCATGTGGGGTTATAAATATCTACCCACCCTACCGACACACATCCATGGTAGCCCAGTTGCGGAACTACCTTCATTTATACATTGGGCTTAAAAGCCGTCGGTGGATCCACGACTGTCAAGCAACCATGTGATCCTCATATACTTCCTCCGTTCCATATTTCCCAACCCATATGCAACCTAAGCAGAATATCATATGTATGTAGCAGATATGCATTTCATATCCATAAAACCTACATTCAACACATAAGGGTATTTTGGTCATCTTTGCCCTTAGGGGCATTTCGGTAATTTTTCCGTTATTACGGCTTTCACTTACCTTGGCCTGTTAACAAATCCCGAGAGCTAAGATGACTGAATACTATGCACCAAGTAGGATTCCAGAGAAGAGGATGTGAGTCATTAAGACCACTTAAGTACCAAGCTCTCCCTAGATCCAATCCTAGACATGCATATACCCGTTACCACACCTTAACCCTATGACTTGTCCATGGTTGCATTAAATTAATTAAGTTTTATGTAGTCATCATATACTAGTCCCAAAACCCCTTACAAAGCCAAGACAAATTCACATACCTGTAAATGGCCCACTAGACCCAATTATATTCACATGGCCCATTAGGCCCAAATCATATTTATATGGCCCTTTAGGCCCAAATCACATTATATTCATGCTCACATATGAATTTCTATCACATAGCATCACTGATCAATTTTTGGCCTATTATGGGCCCAACAGCCCATCGGGCCCGTTAAGCCTATTCTGGTCCGGTTGGCTAATTCACAGCCCAAGTCTATGGAGTCGCCCATGGGCCTCAAATAACCTATTGGTTTTCTCCTCACGAGTGTTCGTGCATTCGCAAGACTACCGTAGCCAAACTTTTAGCTTTTCGGCATTTCAGCTGTTGCCGATCTACCTGTGTGTGTAGTGTATATACACACCTGGTAAGCAAGCGTGCTGCGATTCCCTTAGTCACCAACCTACAATCGATATCACCCTTCAATTAATCGTATGCTTAATACATTTTTTACCCAAAAACCAAAACCTAACGTTAACCTTACCTTAAACACCAATCCCTAATAGCTTTTCCTTGATCACGTACTCCCTAGATCTGCATTAATCTTACTTATTAAAACCAAATACTAGGGGACTAGCATCCAACATAATTCACCCCCTTATCTCAGTTAAGACCATTCGGCCAACCTTAGCCAATAAGAGAGAAATACTTACCAAAACCGCAAAACACCTAAGGAGCAATTCGGCAGAGAGTTAAAATTCGAGATCCGATACTAATTCCCTACCAAAGTTGATTAAAAAGAGTGAGGGAAAGGAGTAATCGGTATTAACAATACTAGCCGAAAAAAAGATAAGGTACTTACCCCAAAAGAGTAATCAGCACAAGGGAGATTCGACTTTCAGCTTTCAAACTAATATGGTGAATAAGGTTTATTTGGCACAAATTAAAGAAGAAGGGTAGAAAAAGGAATCGGCTAACCCGAAGGGTAAATCAAAAGAGATCTGAGGAGAGAAAGAATGGTAAAAGAATCAGCTAGCAAAGATGGAAAAGCCAATCAGCACTAAAAAAATGAAGAATTTGGCATTAGCCTAGGATCCCAAACTCAGCACATATTTATAGCCTCTAGCCAAATTGCCTGACCCTCAATTCCCAATTCAGCTCCATCACTTCCCCCTTCTCATTTCCTCATTTTTCTCTCTGATAACTCCCAAATCTATTTCCTAAATTTTCTCTTCTGATCACTCCCCTTAGAGTCCATCTTCACGCCACTTCCAACCTTCTAGAAGGCCAAAATTAAACTCTTAAAAAAAATACTAAGCTAGGATTCAAACCTCGGATCTCCTTGCTAGCCACTAACACCACCTCCTTACACCCTAAGTGGCGTCACTTAGCTACTCCTCCACAAGGCTTTTTGATGCCATTTTCCCCTATCTTTATTTAAAATCCCAACTACTCCCAACCCTGATTCTTTTAATAATCAAATTAAAATTCCTCCACCACAAAACTTGAACCCAAAACTTTTCCAACAAACCTAAACACTTTAAATTCCTTAAACCCTTAAAGCCAACATGTCTTTTGTCATTTTCTTGCTCACTTAAAAATTTTATGAAACCCAAAGCCCAAAGCCCAATTCATCTAGGCCCAAAATTTAGGGTGTTACAACTTTACCCCCTAAAAGAAATTTCGTCTTCAAAATTCCCAACTATTAGTACAACTGCATAACATAGACTACCACACCACGCTTCCGCTGCACCACTCTGATTCCAAACTAAGTAAATAGCACATTATGGTTAAAGTACGTACCAATATTCGCCTCTAGAGCGTCTCTGTCCCCTCGATGACGTGCTGCATAGACCAAAGCTGGCTGTCTCGCCTTAGCATGACCAGCACCTCTGCTCGGTGCTCCATGGCCCAAACTGTTTCCACCCTTCGCCTGACCACTACCCCTTGGCGGCAGCTGACCACCCTTTGGTGGCTGAGCACCACCTTGACCCACTACTGGCACTCGACCCAGTATTCTAGGGCAATCCCTGATCCTATGCTCCATAGACCCATATGCTAAACAAGCTCCCATCCTCTTCCAACACTTGCCTCTATGGCTTCTCCCACAATCAGCATAAGGTGACACCCCTAGATTAACAGCAAGGGGCCCTACTCTAACTGGCCCATTATCTCTAGCCCTAGCCCTAGGCCTCTCTCCAACACCAAGATATTCTTACCCTTTCTTTTTCCCGATTTAGGCTCTCCGTACGCTTTACCTCCTCAGCTATCTTTGCTTTCTCCACAAGCTCTGAGAAAACTCACTCCTTTTGTGGAGCTATCAATACCCTAAGGCTATCTCTAAGTCCATCCTCAAACCTAACGCAACACTCATAGTCCATTGCCACCATGACTCTTGCATACCTACTAACGCATAAAAATTTCGCCTCATAATCTGCCACAGATTTGTTTCCCTAGGTCAGGTTCAGGAACTCCTTCCTTCTAACATCTACATAACTCGCACCTACATACTTTCCTTGGAACGCAGCTTTGAAGAACTCTCAAGTGACCAGCTCAGGTTGGGTGCCCTCTTTCACTGTCAGCCAACACTGGTAAGCTTCTTCCCTAAGTAGTGACACAGCCCCTTTCAGCTTCTGTTTAGGCGAACAGTCCAAGTCCTCCATTATCCTTTCAGTGGCCTCTAACCAGTATTCAGCCACGTTAGGAGCCACACTAGACACGCCCTTAAAGATCTTAACCCTATTTGATCAAAGTCACTCCGAAATGGACCCCCGATTCCCCGTGCCATTATTAGTTCCAGCGACCCTTTCCAAAATCCTTAGCATTGCCTGCAACGCGGCCCGATCATACGGTCCATTCCCAGCCACAAGTGAGGTCGGAGCCTCTTCTACTCCAACATCGGGCATATGGCTCGATGCTGATAATTCAGCCTTAACACTTCTGCGACCTCAGCCACGGCCCCTCGCACCTCTTCTAGTACTCATCGTCGATTCACGTATTTTTTGGATTAGAAATTTTATGAAGTTTTAGTTAGTTTCAACAATTAAACCGATGTGCTGTATCTAAAGACAAGGTTGTTTTCGTAAATCCTCTACAGTTTCAAATCCTACGGGCTTTAGTTTCATTCTAATATAATCATCTAAAGTAGCTCTCTAACTACCTACTATATAATAATTTAAGCAGACTTAAGAACAAAAGAACTTGGTTTGACATCGGAGACTCGGTGTGCCGCTCAGTAAGACTTTTTTTTTTGAAACATTGCGATTTAATCAAAATTTTTTAAAACACAAAAACCAAGAAATAAGGCCCACTTCATAGCCCGAGATTTGTAACTTGGGCTCTGATACCACTAAATGTGACGCCCCAAACCTGGCCCAAACGTTATGGTCGAATCTGGAGTGTCACGTTGAAGTGTTTTAGCGAAAACCTTGTTTTCTTTGAAAACCCTTCCTTGAAAAAAAATATGAAACCTTAATAAACTTATTAAACTCTCTTTTCAATCACAAAAAATGTTTATAACATATGATTTTATGAAAACCTGTCATTTGAAATTTAGTTGCGGAAACGAAGTATATAAAAGAACTAAGGTTTAAAAAATCCATGTTCAACTTCTCGTAATTACAACACATAAAATAATAATCCAAATAATAACAACAAGGAAGCCTTATTACATTCCGGTCCAAAAAGTACTTAAGAAAATAAAGAACTTATATGCTTTTAAAAGAGAAACAAGTCCAAGTTGTCTTGCTAGTTGGTCACTCAGAGTCCCTCCAAAGATCGAACCTTCTACTGAGCATCACCTGAAAGTAAAATAAAAAAGGGGGTGATTTTTCGCAAACTCAGTGTGTACAACCCTCGACGAGTAACAATCATTCAATATTCACCATACATCAAACATGTAATGCAATACAGTGCAATCCCATCCCAATAATCCATCCACTACACACTAGCTCTGTCCCCCGATACACATCATCTCGGGATATAAATATCGACCCAGCCAACCAATACACATACATGGTAGCCCAGTTGCGAAACTACTTTCATTTATACATTGTGCTTAAAAGCTGTCGTTGGATCCACGATTGTCAAGTAATCATGCGATCCTCATATACTTCCTCCGTTCCATATTTCCCAACCCATATGCAACCTAAGCAGAATATCATATGTATGTAGCAGATATGCATTTCATATCCATAAAACCTACATTAAACATAAAGGGTATTTTGGTCATCTTTGCCCTTAGGGGCATTTCGGTAATTTTTCCATTAGTACAGCTTTCACTTACCTTGGCCCGTTAACAAATCTCGAGAGCTAAGATGACTAAATACTATGCACCAAGTAGGATTCCAGAGAAGAGGATGTGAGTCATTAAGACCACTTAAGTACCAAGCTCTCCCTAGATCCAATCCTAGACATGTATATACCGTTACCACACCTTAACCCTATGACTTGTCCATGGTCGGATTAAATTAATTAAGTTTTATGTAGTCATCATATATTAGTCCCAAAACCCCTTACAAAGCCCAGACAAATTCACATACCTGAAGATGGCCCACTAGACCAAATTATATTCACATGACCCAATAGGCCCAAATCACATTTATAAGGCGCTTTAGGCCCAAATCACATTATATTCATGCTCACATACGAATTTCTATCACATAGCATCAATGATCAATTTTTGGCCTATTATGGGTCTAACTACCCATCGGGCCCATTAAGCCTGTTCTGGCCCGGTTGGCCAATTCACAGCCTAAGTCCATGGAATCACCCATGGGCCTCAGATAACCTTTCAGTTTTATCCTCATGAGTGTTCGCGCACTTACAGGACTACCGTAGCCAAGCTTTCAGCTTTTCGGCATTTCAGCTTTTGTCGATTTACTAGTATGTACAGTGTATGTACACACCTGGTAAGCAAGCGTGTTGCGATTCCCTTAGCCACCAACCAACAAATGATATCACCCTTCAATTAATCGTATGCTTAATACATATTTTACCCAAAAATTGAAACCTTACCTTAACCTTACCTTGAACACCAATCCCTAATAGCTTTTCCTTGATCACGTACTCCCTAGATCTGCATTAATCTTACTCATTAAAACCAAATACTAGGGGACTAGCATCTAACATAGTTCACCCCCTTATCTCACTTAAGACCATTCGGCCAATCTTAGCCAATAAGAGGGAAATACTTACCAAAACCGCAAAACACCTAAGGAGCAATTCGGCAGAGAGCTAAAATCTGAGATCCAATACTAATTCCCTACCAAAGTTGATTAAAAAGAGTGAGGGAGGGAAGTAATCGGTATTAACAATACTAACCGAAATAGAGATAAGGCACTTACCCTAAAAGAGTAATCGGCCCAAGGAAGATTCGACTTTTTAACTTTTAAACTAATATGGTGAATAAGGTTTATTTGGCACAAATTAAAGAAGAAGTGTAGAAGAAGGAATCGGCTAACCCAAAGGGTAAATCAAAAGAGATCTGAGGAGAGAAAGAATGGAAAAAGAATCAACTAGCAAAGATGGAAAAGCCAATCGACACTAAAAAAACATGATGAATTTGGCATTAGCCTAGGATCCCAAACTCAACACATATTTATAACCTCTAGCCAAATTGCCTGACCCTCAATTCATAATTCAGCTCCATCACTTCCCCTTCTCATCTCCTCATTTTTCTCCCTGATAACTCCCCAATCTATTTTCTAAATTTTCTATTCTAATTACTCCCCTTAGAGTGCATCTTCATGCCACTTCCAACCTTCTAGAAGGCCAAAATTAAACTCTTAAAAAAATTCAAAGCTAGGATTCGAACCTCGGATCTCCTTGTTAGCCACTAACGCCACCTGCCTACACCCTAAGTGGCGTCACTTAGCCACTCCTCCACAAGGCTTTTTGATGTCATATTCCCCTATCTTTATTTAAAAGCCCAACTCCCAACCCTGATTCTTTTAATAATTAAATTAAAATTCCTCCACCACAAAACTCGAACCCAGAACTTCTCCAACAAACCTAGACACTTCAGATTCCTTAAACACTTAATGCCAACAAGTCTTTTGTCATTTTCTTACTTAAAAATTTTATGAAACCCAAAGGCCAAAGCCCAATTCATCTAGGCCCAAAATTCAGGGTGTTACACATAATTTATCTAATTCCAATTTCATTAACACATCAATTAACAACTAACCAAGATTCAGATGATAATAGCTGAATTAAAAGTTAGACCCTTGTTTGTTCAACAAATTTATGTTGCCCAGAAGGTTGATAATGAATTATTAGAAAAACGAGCTCAGTGTGATACAAATGTTAATTTAGAATTCAGAGTTGATGCTGAGGGTTGTTTGATGTTCAAAAACCGGATATGTATCCTGAGAAATTCAGAGTTGATTTAGATGATTTTGAATGAAGCTCACAGAAGTCGGTTATCTGTTCACCCAGGTAGTATGAAAATGTATAATGATCTGAAACATGGTATGAAACGAGACATTTTTTACTTTGTTTCGAAATTTTTAATATGTCAACAAGTAAAATTTGAGCATCAGGTACCTTCTGGATTGCTTCAGCCGATTATGATACCAGAGTGGAAGTGGGGCAGAGTTACTATGGATTTTGTATCTGGTTTATCATTGACACCGAGCAAGAAAGATGCAATCTGGGTTATTGTGGGTAGATTAACTAAGTCGGCTCATTTTGTTTCAATACGTACAGACTAATCACTTGATAAGCTGGTTGAATTGTATGTTTTTCAGATCGTGAGATTACATAGTGTGCCTATATCTATTATTTCGGATAGAGATCCAAGATTTACATCGCGATTTTGGAAGAAACTGCAAGATACGCTAGGTACAAAATTACATTTCAGTACTACTTTCCATCCGTAAACAGATGGTCAGTCTGAATGAATCATTCAGGTACTTAAGGATATGTTGAGATGTTGCATTCTCAGTACGAAGATATGTGGGAACGATACCTACCTCTGATTGAATTTACGTATAATAACAGTTTTTAGTCGAGTATCAAAAGGCAGCTTATGAGGCTTTGTACGATCGTAAATGTCATACTCCATTGTACTGGACTGAGCTCAATGAAAATAAGATACATGGGGTTGACTTAATCAGAGAAACTGAGTAGAAAGTGAAAGTGATCCGTGAAAGTCTAAAAGCAGCATCAGATCATCGGAAATCATATGCGGACTTGAAACGTAAAGATATAGAGTTTCAGATCAGAGATAAAGTCTTCTTGAAAGTCTCACCGTGGAAGAAAATACTCAGATTTGGTCGTAAAGGAAAATTAAGTCCGAGATTTATTAGGCCGTATGAGATTAGAGAGCGTATCGGGCAGTTGCTTACAGACTATTATTACCACCTGAGTTAGAAAAGGTCCATAATGTATTCTATGTTTTGATGCTTCGTAGATATCGATTTGACCCTTCACATGTGATTAGTTCATATACGATTGAGATTAAGCCCGATATGATGTACGAAGAAGAACTGATTCGTATTTTGGCTCACATGATTAAAGAGTTGTGAAATAAGAAGATTCTATTAGTTAAAGTACTGTGGCATAAACACGAAGTTGAGGAAGGAACGTGGGAGCTAGAGGATGCAATGAGAGAATGTTATCCGAACCTATTCACCGATAAGATTTTTGGGGACGAAAATCCCTAAGGGGGAGGGTTGTAACAGCCCAATTTAGACCCTAATTGGAACGGTGGTATCGAGACCACAAATCCGAGTCAAAAAATTATTTAAAAATTATTTACTATGTTTATTTTGTGTGAATTTATATCTGTGAAATTTGCATGATTTAATTTTTTCGTTTAGGTATCTGATTAAATAAAAGGACTTAATCGCGTAAAAGGGAAATTTGGTGGTTATTTCTAAAATGGACTTAATTGCTAATGGCTTTCTAAATTGGAGTATTTATGTTGTAAATATTCCATTAACATATTTTTGGGATAGTAATGGACTTATATTATAAGATTTTATTATTATTTCATTAAGGTTATAAAAGTAATTTAGTAGTAAACATATATTAGTTAAAACATAAGTTATCAAAATTCATTTTATATTCATTTGTTCTTCTTGCCAAAAGTTTAAAAAAAAGACAAAGAAAGAAACAAAGCTAGGGTTTGGCATTTATTCAAACTCAATCAAGGTTCGTTTTTGTTCGATTTTTGATAATTTTTACGTTTTTGAGATCGTTGCTTCGAGTACTACAAAACCCGTGCTTGAATTTTTTATTTTGGTGAATATTTTAAGTTATGCCATTGTTGAGAACTTTTGATTTTTGTTGTTTGATGATGAAATATGAAAGATATGTTTTAGATTAACAAATTTTGTATTGGAGTTTTTGATGATTTTGAGTTATTAGGACTAAATTGCAAAGGACTAAAATGTGAAATAAATGAAATATATGGACTTGTTTGAGAGTGGAAAAATTCATCTCAACATGGGTATGCTGAAATATTGTGTATTTTGTGTTTTGTGCAAAAAGGACTAAATTGTAGAAAGTGAAAATGTCATGGGTAAATGGTAATTTTCCCATTTATGTGTTTTTGGACTAAATTGAATGAAAATATGTTTGAATGAGTTTAATTTGAATATGTTTAGATTAAGAACCAAAGAAATCGGATATGGATCAGGGAAAATGAAAGTTGTTGACTAGCCGTTTCGTTCCGTTTTACATCGTCCAAGGTAAGTTTATAAGCAAATAGACATGTTTAATTGTAGTTAAATGCTAGAGCTATATTCTGTTATGAAATGCATGAATTTATATTTGTTATGGCCAAATGTGAAAAGGGCTGGTTACTACATTTCTGAATTCGTTTCGACCGAGTTACGACATTCGAAAGCCCCGTATGAACCTTAGGAATAGTTAGGATATGTAACACCCCAAACCCGGCCCGGATGTTATGGCCGAATTTAGAGCATCACATTGAAGTGTTTTAGCGAAAACCTTGTTTTCATTGGAAACACATTCTTAAAAAAAATTACCTTAATTACTTTGTAAAAGCTCTTTTTAATTGCGGAAGCTTTAGAACATATGATTTTATGAAGACTCGTCATTTGAAAATTGAGTTGCGGAAACGTAGTATTTAAAAAAAATAGTTATGGTTTAGGAAACCACGTTCTACTTTTAATAAATATAAAGTATAAAAATGATAATACTTCTAATTTTGAAACAATAACCAGAGGAACGACCTTGTTACAACCCAAATCAAATAGAAATAATTTAAAGTCAATATATTAAAAATTACATAAAGACTAAGTCTAAACTTTTTATGCTAGTTGGCCACCTCCGAGTCCCTCCATCCGTCAACTGCCTACTAAGGATCACCTGAAAAGTTTAGAAAGAGGGGGTGAGTTTCAAAAACCTAGTGTGTACAACCCTCAATGAGTATAAAGCAATCATTAGTCTTTTTGGGCCATAGCCTCATTCAATAACAATGGTCTTTGGGCCTTAGCCCAAATTAGCCTCAGTTGGGCCGAAGCCTACATCGCAATAATATCACAACAATATCATACATGCAATGCAATGCAGTGCAATCCCATCCCAATAATCCATCCACTACACACCAGCTCCGTCCCCTGACACATCATGTGGGGATATAAATATCGACCCACCCAACCGATACACATCCATGGTAGCCCGGTTGCAGAACAACCTTCATTTATATATTGGGCTCAAAAGTCATTAGTGGTTCCACGATTGTCAAGCAACCATGCGATCCTCATATACTTCCTCCGTTCAATATTTCTCAACCCGGATGCAACCTAAACAGAATATCGTATGTATGCAGTATGTATGCAGCAGATATATATATAACATCCTTAAATCTTACCTTCAACGCATAGGGGTATTACCTTGGCCCATAACAAATCCCATGAGCTAAGATGAATGAATACTATGCACCAGGTAAGATTCTAGAGAAGAGGAGGTGAGTCATTAAGACCGCTTAAGTACCAAGCTCTCCCTAGATCCAATCCTAGACATGCATATACCCGTTGCCACACCTTAACCCTATAACTTGTCCACAGTCGCAATAAATTAATTAAGTTTTATGTAGTTATCATAAACTAGGCCCAAAACCCCTTACAATGCCCAATCAAATCCACATACCTGTATCTGGTCCACCAGGCCCAATCACATTTGTATGGCCCATTAGGCCCAATTTGCATTTATATGGCCCATCAGGCCCAAATCACATTTATATGGCCCATCAGGCCCAAATCACATTCATATTCATGCTCGCATACAATTTTCCATCACATAGCATCAAATATCAATTTTTACCTACTATGAGCCTCACAGCCCATCGGGCCCATTAAGCCTACTCTAGTCCAGTTGGCCAATTCATAGCCCAAGTCCATGGAATCACCCATGGGGCCTCAGACAACCTATCGGTTCCCTCCTCACGAGTGTTCACACACTTGCAAGACTACCATAGCCAAACTTTTGGCTTTTCGGCATTTCGACATTTCTACTTTTGCTGATCTACTTGTGTGTGCAGTGTATGTACATACCTTCGGCTTTATATCAAGTTATCATAGGGTAGAAGTACACACGTTATCACCTGGAGTACTAAGTAACCCGAAATCTGATGTAGTCCCCCTTCCGTATCCAGGCGAAAAGTCCCGAACGGCTGACACCTTACGTCGCTTAAACTTGGGAGCCTCTATCCTAACCTCTCTGCTAGAACCCGCTTTTTCCATCAGCGATCACACTCTTGAATGAGAGGGAAAAAGAGAAATAAATGGAGAAATCGTAGGTTAACAAAAGTTTTGGAAAGAATAAAGAAGAATTGGCTTTTAAGAGTGTAGAAACGAAAGAACTTAGAAATATTTAACAAAAGCTGAAGAAGATCTAATTCACTTACCGATTGCGAGATTGCTTGCCAACAAGAAATCAAACCCCCAAAGTGTATGAATCAGCTTTTAAATGAAAAAGAAATAGTTGGCTAAGTTAAAGAGGGAAGAGATTGATTCGATTAAAATAGGGAAGAAAAGATCAAGAATTTGCCTTAAGGAAAAGAGGAGCTGATATGCGACAGAAGCACACAAAAACAACAAATGCCCATACTCGCCTATACGACACACATATTTATATAAAAATAAATAAATAAATAAATAAATAAAAATACACCTACACTCCTCAATCGACTTAAACTTGTCTAGATAATTTCCCTTCAAATTCTCCAATTTTATCACCATCATATCTACACTTAATCCTCATCTTAAATCCATTAATTTTAGCCAAAAATTCCAATTTGAATTGCATTCAAATTGCTTCCACCGTATAGCACTTGAGTAGCAAAATTATATTCTCCCTTTGCGCACCCCTCCACTCAAACTCTAGACCTCAAGGTTACTCTACTTCCCCATATGCTGCTGGCCATTACACTGCATCCTTTTTTATGCTACCATTCAGCCACAATTAATTATAAGGCTTATATGCCTAAGCCTCAGTTTGCTTAAAGAATAAAAATTTAAACTTTACCAGGCCTGAGATTTGAACTTGCTCCCTCTCATAACCATATCATGCTTCACGCCACTGCACCGCAGGCGCTCTTGTGTCATATTCCATCCTTAACTATTTTTAAGGCCTATTAACCTGCAACTTGGTTATCCTAAAAATATTTTCTACCATTCAGATTCGAACCCTGATCTTTTGGCTGCACTATACGTCCCTTGCCACCAAGCCACAAGCTCTTTTGTGTCTTTTCTCCTCCCCAATTAATTATAAACTCTTTCCACCGACCTCCAGGTTGTCTAAAAAAACCCACAACTTCTGCTCATGCTGCGACTTGAACCCAGCACCTCTCCTTACCCCTAACGCCATCATGCCACTAGGCCAAGAACATCCTTATGTCAAATTCCCACCTAACATATTTATAAAGCCTAAATGCTAGCTTCCCTACTAATCTTATGCGCAATAAAAAAAATTCGCCATGGCCAAGACTTGAACCCTGAACCTCCTGCTTACTACCCAAGCCTTTTGCCACTAGGTCACATGCTTCCTTGTGTCAGATTTCACCAGGCCTTTTTAATAAGCCTTCCACCTAATGCTCAGGGTTCTTTAGAAAAAAAATGCAAAATTTTGCTAAAGCCCTGGATCGAACCCAGGACTTTTTCCACACTACCAGCCCTTCCTAAATAATTTAACAATTAAACTAAACACACAATTATAAAATATTTAAACACCTTTCTTTTATTTAAGTGGCCTTCTAACCGATCCCAAACTCAAGGCCCATTACTTCTAGGCCCAAAATTAGGGTATTCCAGGATACATATGTCATTACATAGGATTCTGATATGTGCGTGCAAGTAAGACCATGGCATCGATATGTGATTCTGATATGTGTTTACGCGTAAGACCCTGTCTGGGACTGTAACGCCCCAAAAATTGGGCCTAGAAGAGTTGGGCTTTGAGTCTGGGATTCGGATAGAAGAAAACCTGAATAATTAAGAAGTTTTAATTATTATCGTTTAAGAAAGAATTTTTACTACTAGAAAATTTTTACTATATTTATTATTACGGATATTTTAAATTTTTATGAAATTTTAATTAGTATTATGAGATAAAATTATTATTATTAGAAAAATATTACTGTAAGTATGTTTGAAATTTTTTTTATGAAAATTATTATTATTTACTGTATTTGAAATTTTTATAAAATTTTTATAATTATTATTATTATATGGAAAAAAAAAGAAGATAATAGTTATAAAAGTATTGTTGTTTTGGTGTTTAAACTCTAGGAAAAAAATTGTTTTAATTTGGCCTTTTAAGGGAATCTGGGCAGTAGGCTTCATTAATAAATTAGGGCTGAGTTTAGCACAAGGAGGCATATGGCCCAATGGCTAAGGACGCTAGGGAGGAGCCTGGGTTCAAGGCGCGGCGTACGCAATTTGGGTTTTTTTTAAATATGCAGATCGTGGCTAGAATAAGGGTTAAGAGGAGTTGCGGGTATAATTTAACATAAAGAGCGCCTGTGGCGCAGTGGCAGCAGCGTGCTGGACATATGGAGAGGGCGCAGGTTCGATTTCGTACGCGAGCGAATCCTATTTTATTTTTAAAGTGGGCCAGAACTAAAGCAGGAAAGGTTTATAATTCATTTTGACCATATATTAGCAAGGAAGGAAGCCTGGTGCAGTGGCCAGCAGCACGGGCGTGGGCGCAAGGCGGACGGAGGTCTAGGGTTTGAGTCCAGTCGAAGGTATGATTTAATGTTAAATTTTTAAAATGAACGGGACTTCAACAGGTAACCTTTAAGATAAAATGTGACGGTATATTATTGAAAACAAATGCGCGTCCCAGTGGCCAGTAGCGTGCTGGGCAACCTGGAGGTCCTAGGTTTGAACAGCGTTATGCGCAAAAGGGTGTTTCTTTTTGCTGAACGCGCGTGGGAAGGACCGTATGGGATTGAAACGGTACCAGCTGCAGGAGGAGTCGGCTGAGTGGTGGACTGCTGCTCAGTAGTGGAGAGTTAGAATTAATTCAAACTTTGATTTTGGCCATGAATTAAGGAGAAGGAAGGAATTAAAATTGGAAAAGGATTTTATTTTATTCTAATCTTATCTTATCTCTTTTTGCTCATATTTTTTTATATTTTTTTCCCAAAAGCTGAACAATTCTCTCATTTTTTTTATTATTTTCTTTCCTTCTCTCATCTCTTCCCCTCTTCTCTTTTCTTTCTCCTATTGCCGATTGTTCTTAAGCTAATCCCTCTCTTTTCTCTTCCATTATTTCTTCCACAAACTCTCTACCTCTCATTCTTTCTCTCTTTCATTTATAGTAAAAGCCGAACCTATCATTCTTTTCATTGCTAACCGAATAGCAACAAGCCAAATCCCGAATGAGTCAAAGGAAGTCGATTTCTTTATAAAGGTATACACTTGTTCTTTTTCTTTTTAGCCGATTCTTGTTATTTTAAAAAGCCTTTCAACTCTTTTGTCAACACCCTTTTTGGTCCATAACCACTTTTTCTTCAGTGACCCAAAAGCCGAATCAGTGAAGCTAGTGGGGGTGCCGAATATTTGTTGACCAGCAACTCTCTATTTCCTTTTCACTTGTTGGTGTTCAATTCCCTCATCTTTTAGGCATAATGGATTCAAGAGGAGAAAGACTGTGGTAAATGCTCGAACTCTAAACGATTTCTAGAGTATCTAGTGGCCAAAAGCCGAAACCCCTTTAGTTTAGGGAGGTGGCCGAATATGGGTATAGGCTTTATGGGGTTCTTCTTTTAATATTTTTATGGTTTCTATAGTGGAGGAGCAGCAAGGCATAGTGTCGATTTGGATTAGCTTGGATCACCAGAGTGGCTAGATCTCGTCATAAATCTCGACAAAGGTAAAGTGCCTAAGGCCATTATGGATGGTGGCTGAATGTGTAAGTATTAATATTGGATGGTTCTTGATTTGGTTCAATTATTGCGAGCTGATCTATATAACGATTGATTATAGGAGAAATCGTGTAGGAGATCTCGTCGAGGAATATCGCAAAACAGGTGTGTAACGAACCCTTTTTCATAGCTTAAAGCGATAAATGTCGAAAAGCCGAAATGCCAAAACTCTGGCATTTCGAGGACTTGTGAGCAATCGAACACTCATTAGTTAGTTAGATTCATTGAGATGATGATCGGGAAGGTTGGAAAAGGTAAGAGCGTGATTTTTGGCATTCACGGTAAGTTGGGCCTCGAGGGGCTGAAACAGGGCCCAATGGGCATTCGGGCCCATTTGAGTAAAATTGGTAGAATATGAAAACTTGTTAAATTATGCATCGAGACTGATAAAACCGTTATGGAATATAGGCTGAATAGGCCTAGATGACAAAATTGGCTAAGTAGGGCCATTAGGGGTTTTTAGGCCCAATAACTCGATTTCGCTAAAAATGGGCCAAAATCACTGTTTGCACCCATGAATTGTTAGTAACCGTTAATGAACATGGAAACCCTAATTTTTGGTAAAAATTACAGAATTACCCTTATAATATGAAAATGACCGTTTTGCCCCTAGGTAAAAATGACCATTATACCCCTAGGGTTTAAATATGAATTTAATACATGGGATTTTGATAAACATGGTATGTATGATATGCACATGACATGTATGATATACACATGATATGTATCATATGCACATGGTGTATTCATAAATGCATTGGGTTGGGTTTATATGGATAGAGGAAGTGCAAAAGGGCTTATGCCCCAGTTATTAAAGGGCTTATGCCCCAGTTATTGAAGGGCTTATGCCCCGGTTATTAAAGGGCTTATGCCCCAGCTATTAAAAGGGCTTTGGCCCCAGTTATTAAAAGAGGCTAGGCCTTCAGTTATATGATAAAGCAGCTATGCTGCCAGTGGAGAGTTATGGCGGGGTGGGTCGAGTTAATCCCCACATGGTGTGTTGGTTGGTACGGGTGGAGAGTAACGGATGGTGGGTTGAGTAGTCTCCCCAAATGGGCTTGCATTCTCTCATTGACATTACATGTGATATTGAAATGGGCCTATGGGCCATACCGTTTACAGTAAAGGCTTCGG
The DNA here is from genome assembly GCF_007990345.1 of Gossypium hirsutum. Lineage (NCBI taxonomy): Eukaryota > Viridiplantae > Streptophyta > Magnoliopsida > Malvales > Malvaceae > Gossypium > Gossypium hirsutum. The sequence continues at coordinate 58,998,923 of NC_053430.1, read as the reverse complement.
CCCAGTAATATGAAATATGAAAAGGCTTCGGCCCAGTGTTATGAAATATGAAATATGAAAAGGGCTATGGCCCAATACATGTTGAGATTGGATTTGGGCTTAGGCCCAACAGGCTGTTATTGTTTTGGGCTCTGAAAGGGGCTTGTTGCACACTGAGTTTCCAAACTCACCCCCTTTCCTTAACCTTGCAGGTGAGCCTTGATGTGGGGACTTGGGCCGGAGGGGATTCAGAGTAGCCACGGTGATCGCCTTTGGACTTTTAAATAAGTGTTGGTTTTCATTAAATTTCCTTTAATTATTATTTATTTTTGGGTTGTAATAAGGCCATTTTAACTTTCCTTTTATTTCTTTTCGGGATTATTTTAATTTTAATAACTTTAAACCTCGTTGATAATTATTCAAATGGGCTAGACTTAGGACGTGTTTTCAAAACGATACTTGTTTTCAAAATAGCTCAACGCCACGATTAATCGATTTATCAAAGACGTCCACTTAAACAAATTTAAACTCGATATAACAAAGTGTGGCTATGGTTGTGGGAATGTTTAGGATTGGATCCAATCAAAGAGCTTGGTACTTAAGTAGCCTTCATGGCTCACCTCCTCTGTCTCGGATACCTACTTGGTGCCCAGCTTCCATACACTTTGTTAACTCAACAAAATATATGGTTTTTAAAAACACTAAGACGGAACGTGGGTTTCAACTCCAATGTGGCACGTCAGATTCGGCCATAACGTCTGGGCTGAGTTTGGGGTGTTACAGGGAAAGTGGCATCGATATGTGACTACATGTAAGACCACGTCTGGGATGTTGGCATTGTATGACTTGTGTGATTATCCGAGGGTCCTATCCAATTCCAAATGGTTCATCGGGCAAAGGTATCATGAGTTTGAATGTGTTAAACGAGCTATATGTCAGGTATGAATTAACTTGTCACCTACTTGAGAAAAGGTAAGTAAAAACCTTGGCTATTTGTTATGAATCTTGTAAAGTGCAAATTAAGAAAATATGTGTATATGATATGTGTATTTGGTTTTGTGAATGAGTAGTAAGCATGTTATGAATAGTTCTTATGTATATGTCTATAAATGATGAGATACATATTCGGTTTTATGGTTAACATATGTATATGAAATTATATTAAAACATATGAGTTTTGTATTTATGTATGTGAACTAGGTATATAATGAATATTCTGCCTTGAAGGTTAAATGATAATGTGTAAATTTTGGCTATATAAACATTCAGTTAGAGTGATGATATAAATGGAAATAATTATATATGTTTATATATACTTAATATGAAAATATATATAAAGATGATTGGATCTAAATGTGAAATGATAAAATAATCTAGTTTAGTTTAGTTAATTTGATAACATCATTGAGTTATTTATTTGCTTATGACTTACTAAGCTGTGATAGCTTACTCTGTGTGTTACGTTTACTTTGTTTTATAGATTTTGGAGTCAAGCTACAAGCTCAGGGACCGTCAGCCAAGTTCATCGCACTAGCTACTGTTTTGGTACCTTATAAGCTAAACTTAAATTATGGCATATGTAGGCTGGCTTTGGGGTTAGTTATTTTGAAAATGTTTGTATATTAGCCATGTGAAAATGGCTTAACTACCTTACTTAATTTTGGTTTTTGTTTAGTTATGATTAAGTCTATTTTGTTCAAGATGTCAGTATGCTATGAACAATTATAAATTATGCTATGTGATTTTATATTAAGATTGGTTTTTGGTTTTGTATGTGGCATGGTAAAATTGGTCATAAGTATGTTTGATTGCTTTGGATGTGTTTTATACTAGTATGTAGCATATATGTGAATTTGATCACTATGTTTAGTCTTAATTTTACATGTCTTTTGTTAAAGCATTTTATTGAGCCTGATTGTTGGTAAAATGATAATGGAAGCTTCGTATATGTATGTAATTTTGGGTAATAAGGTTCGGCTATGATAGAATAATAGCATAATATATATACTTGGTATATTAGTTAGTTTTTGATGGAAAATGTGTAATGTGATAATTAAAGTGATGGATGAATGTATGCTAGTTTAAATTATTCGGTTGCTAAATGGTAAGTGTTGCATGTGATGCATGATTATTTTGGTCGGTTGTTTTAGTATGTAATTAATGCTAAGTGTAGTCTTTATTTTGGAGTAAGTTGTGCATTATATACATGAGCATTGTTAGTATGTTTCAGCCATATGTTTATTTGGATGTAAATTGAACTAAGGTAGGTCATATGGTTGATGAATAGAAATCAAAGCATATGCATGGCTATATAGATTGTTAGATAATTGTAAGTTATAAATTATGTATAAATGGGTTACTTATAACCGAATGCATGTTTTAAATTATGTTATGATGCAAACATGTGAATTTCACACATACAAACGCATTAATGCTGCATGCATGGATAAAAGGGTTAGTAATGAAAATTTATTCCAATTGATGTATGATTTGTTGTATGCGTATGAATTATATATATATATAAAAGAAAAATATACCTATATAGGTCTAATATTCGGTCAATGAAGTTAATGATGTAACATATGTTTTGTATATGCATAAGTTGTAATTTCGATATGTAAAATGAATTGCATATTTGTCTGAACTGTAATATGATCAGTAGTACCGTAAAACCCCAATCCAGCAATGGATACAGGTTAGGGGTGTTACATTTTATTGGTATCAGAGCTACGGTTTAGTCAGTTCTAGGATTAACGTAGCGTGTGTGAGTCTAGCTATACATGTCATATTATATATTGTGATAGTGTGATGACTTTTGACATTTGAAAATGTTTTTCTCATATATTAAATGGATCCCGACAAAGATATAGCTGATGATGTCGAGAGTGTAGCGCCTGCTCCCGCGCAAGGGACAGCGCCAGTTGATTCTCGACCGATTTCAAGTAACCAGGAGGGAGACACTAAACAAGCCTTTTTCCAAATGATGAATGACTGGTTTACTCAGTATATTAGGACTAACCCAACTGCATAACAACCTCCACCCCTGACTAATCCATCTTCGATGTCTGTTGTACCTCTAGTAAGTGATCCGTTGAGATTGTATAAGCCACCTGTTGGTTAAATCAGAAAACATAGGGCCAAAAAATTTAAAACTACTAATGATGATGATGCTGAGCCGGCTGAGTTTTGGCTTGATAATACTATCCGTGTGTTTGATGAGCTGTCATGTGCCTCAGATGAATGTTTGAAATATGTCATATCTTTGCTTCGAGACACAGTATATCACTGGTGGAATACTCTAGTATCAGTGGTTCTGAGAGAGCGGGTGACCTAGAAATTCTTTCAAACTGAGTTTCGTAAGAAATATATTAGCCAGAGATTTATTGATCAGAAGTGAAAAGAGTTTTTGGAGCTGAAACAGGGTCAGATGACCATGAAAGAGTATGAGCAGAAATTTGTGAGACTCAGCCGCTATGCCCGAGAGTGTGTTTTGACCGAAGCTATAATGTGTAAAAGATTTGAAGATGGGCTGAATGAAGATATTAAACTGTTAGTTGGCATACTTGAGATAAAAGAGTTTGTGGTACTTGTTGAGCGAGCCTGCAAAGCTGAAGAGCTTGGGAAAGAGAAAAGGAAAGCTGACTTTGAAGCTAAAGATGCACGTAAAAGAACATCCGGTAAGTTATTCCAGTCGGTACCAAAGAAGTTTTGAGATGATTTCAACCATTTTAAAGCCACTTCGGGTTATTCTAGACGGGATCAGAATAAACCACCAGTGAGCTCGAGAGCTACCTCAATAGTGAGTGTAGGTAATGTCAGATCAAATCAACCCAAGTGTAAACACTGTGGTAAACGACACCCCGGCAGTTGCAGATTGCATGATCAGGCCTGCTTTAAATACATATCGACAGATCATTATATTCGAGATTGCCTATGGTTAGCTGATGAAAATCCAATGCAGAACACGAGACTGGGTAATACTGCAGCTAGGGGTAGACCACCCAGAAATGCGGGTAATGCAAGTGGCAATCAGAGAGGAAATAAGGATACAACAGTCAGATCTGAGGCTCGTGCACCTACTAGAGCCTATGCTATTCGTGCACGAGAGGAGGCTTCATCCCCAGATGTCATTACTAGTATATTCACTCTTTATGATACTAATATAATTGCATTGATTGATCCTGGTTCTACTCATTCTTATGTGTGTGAGACATTAGTATTCAAGAAGACTTTGCCTGTTGAGTCTACTGAGTTAGTGATTAGAGTGTCAAACCCCTTGGGCTGGTGTGTTATGGTTGACAAAGTGTGTAAGAATTGTCCCTTGATGGTTTGAGATTCGTGCTTTCTGGCTGATTTAATGCTGTTGCCATTTGATGAGTTCAACATAATTTTGGGTATGGACTGGTTGACTTTGCATGATATTGTTGTAAACTGTAAAAGAAAGACTATTGATTTACGGTGCCAGAATGATGAGATTATCCAGATTAAATCTAATGACTTGAATGGGTTACCAGTAGTAATCTCTTCGATGCTAGCTTAGAAATATGTGAGAAAAGGGTGTGAAGCTTATTTTTCCTACATGCTTGACAGTAAAGTGGCTGAAAGACACATTGAATCTGTACCAGCTGTATGTGAGTATCCAGATGTATTTCCTAAAGAAGTACCGGGTTTGCCACCTATTCGAGAGGTAGAGTTTGGTATTCAGTTAATGCCTGAAAACTCTAATATCCATAGCTCCATACAGAATGGCACCAACAGAATTAAAAGAATTGAAAGCTCAGTTGCAAGAGTTGACAGATAGAGGTTTCGCGCGACCGAGTTTCACTCCTTGGGGTGCACCAGTACTATTTGTGAAAAAGAAAGATGGAACTATGAGAATGTGCATTGATTATAGACAGCTCAATAAGGTGACTATAAAGAATAAGTATACGTTGTCATGGATTGATGATTTGTTTGATCAACTAAAATGGGCTACAGTGTTTTCGGAGATAGATTTAAGATCAGGCTACTATCAGTTGCGAGTTAAAGACTCAGACATGCCAAAGACTACTTTTCGAATGAGGTATGGACCCTATTGTTTTCATGGATTTGATGAATCGGATCTTCAGACCCTATCTGGACCGGTTTGTGATTGTATTTCTAGATGACATTTTGATATACTATCGTGATAAAGCTAAACATGCCGAACATTTGAGACTTGTGTTATAGACTTTTCGAGATAAGCAGTTGTATGCGAAATTTAGTAAATGTGAGTTCTGGTTAAGTGAAGTCAATTTTTTGGGTCATGTGGTATTAGCATCGGGTATTTGGGGTTCATCTGAGCAAAATTTCAGCTATTCTCGATTGGAAACCTCTGAGAAATGTTTCTGAAGTCTGAAGTTTTCTAGGACTTGTTGGTTATTATAGACGGCTCGTGAAAGATTTCTCTACAATTGCAGCCCCGATGACGAAGTTGTTACAGGAATATGTTAAGTTCGAATGGTCAGAGAAGTGCCAGAAAAGCTTTGATCAATTGAAAGCCCTTTTGACCGAAGCTCCAATGCTAGTTTAGCCAGAATCGAGTAAAGAATTTGTTATTTATAGTGATGCATCTTTAAATGGTTTGGGCTATATTTTGATACAGGAAGGCAGAGTTATAGCTTATGCTTTGAGATAGTTAAAGTCACATGAAAGGAACTATCTGACACAAGACTTAGAATTAGCAGCTATTGTGTTCGCATTGAAAATATGGCACCACTATCTGTTTGGTGAAAAATGTCATGTTTATTCTGATCACAAAAGTTTGAAATACTTGATAACTCAGAAAGATCTAAATTTGAGACAACACCGATGGTTAGAATTGCTAAAAGACTATGAGCTTCTGACTATCACCCGGGAAAGGCTAATGTGGTTGTTGATGCTTTAAGCCGAAAATCACTATTTGCTTTGCATGCAATGAATGCGCATATGGCCATGTCTGATGATGATTTGATAGTAGCTGAACTAAAAGCTAGACCGTTATTTGTTCAACAAATTTATGATGTCTAGAAGGTTGATAATGAATTATTAGCAAAACGAGCTCAGTGTGGCACATATGTTAATTCAGAATTTAGAGATGAATCTGAAGGCTATTTGAGGTTCAAAAATTGGATATGTGTCTCAAGAAATTTAGAGTTGATTCAGATGATTTAGAATGAAGCTCAGAGCAGTTGGTTATCCGTTCACCTAGGTAGTACGAAAATGTATAATGATCTAAAACAACTTTATTGGTGGCATGGTATGAAGCGAGACATTTCTGACTTTGTAACGAAATGTTTAATCTGTCAACAAGTAAATGCCAAGCATCAGGTACCTTCTGGATTGCTTCAGCCGATTATGATACCAGAGTGGAAGTGGGACAGAGTTACTATAGATTTTGTATCTGGTTTACTGTTGACACCGAGCAAGAAAGATGAAATCTGGGTTATTGTTGATAGATTAACTAACTTGGCTCATTTTGTTCTAATACGTACAGACTACTCACTTGATAAGCTGGCTGAATTGTATGTTTCTCAAATTGTGAGATTACATGGTGTGCCTATATCAATTATTTCGGATAGTGATCCGAGATTTACATCACGGTTTTGGAAGAAACTGCAAGATGCGCTAGGTATGAAATTACATTTTAGTAGTGTTTTCCATTTGCAAATAGATGGTCAGTCTTAGCGAATCATTCAGATACTTAGGATATGTTGAGATGTTGCATTCTCGAGTTGGAAGGCATGTGGGAATGATACCTACCTCTGATTGAATTTGCGTATAATAATAGTTTTCAATCTAGTATCAAAATGGCACCTTATGAGGCTTTGTACGAAAATAAATGTTGTAGACCATTGTACTGGACTGAGCTTAGTGAAAATAAGATACACAGGGTTGACTTAATCAGAGAAACTGAGCAGAAAGTGAAAGTGATCCATAAAAGTCTAAAAGCAGAATTAGATCTTCAAAAATCATATGCGGACTTGAAACGTAAAGATATAGAGTTTCAGATCAGAGATAAAGTCTTCTTGAAAGTCTCACCGTGGAAGAAAATACTCAGATTTGGTCATAAAGGCAAATTAAGTCTGAGATTTATTAGGCCGTAGGAAATTATAGAGCGTTTCGGGGCAGTTGCTTATAGACTATTATTACCACATGAGTTAGAAAAGATCCACAATGTATTCAATGTTTTTATGCTTCGTAGATATCAATTTGACCATTCACATGTAATTAGTCCATCTAAGATTGAGATTAAGCCTGATATGACGTACGAAGAAGAGTCGATTCGTATTCTAGCTCACTAGATTAAAGAGTTAGAAAATAATAAGATTCTGTTAGTTAAAGTACTATGGCATAAACACGAAGTTGAGGAAGCAACGTGGGAGCCAGAGGTTGCAATGAGAGAACATTATCCGAACCTATTCACCGGTAAGATTTTCGGGGATGAAAATCCCTAAGGAAGAGGGTTGTAACAGCCCAATTTAGACCCTGATTGGAACGGTGGTTTCGAAAACACGAATTTGAGCCAGAAAAATATTTAAAAATTATTTACTGTGTTTATTTTGTGTGAATTTATATCTGTAAAATTTTCGTAATTTAATTTTTTCGTTTAGGTATCCGATTAAATAAAAGGACTTAATCGCGTAAAAGGGAAATTTGGTGGTTATTTCTAAAAGGGACTTAATTGCTAATGGCTTTCTAAATTGGAGTATATATGTTGTAAATATTCCATTAACATATTGTTGGGACTGTAACACCCCAAACCCGGCCCAGACGTTATGGCCGAATCTGGTGTGTCACATTGAAGTGTTTTAGCGAAAACTGTGTTTTCATTGAAAACCCTTCTTAAAATAAAAGAAACCCTAATTAACTAAAAACAAAACCTTTTAGTTACGAGAGCCTTGTTTAAAACATTTGATTTTTAAAGAAAACTTAGTTGCGGAAACGTAGAAGACATACTATAATTTAAGAAATCCATGTTCAACTTCTCGTAATTACAATGAAATAATAATAAAAATTCAAGTAATAATAACATAATGAAAACCTTATTACAATCTGATCTGAACACACTTAAAGAGAAATAAAAACTTAAATGCTTAAAAAAAACCAAGTTCGAATTATCTTGCTAGCCGGCCACCTAGAGTCCCTCCAAACATCGAACCTTCTACTGAGCATCACCTGAATATAAAATAAAAGAGGGGGTGAGTTTTCGCAAACTCCGTGTGTACAACCCTCGATGAAAAACAAGCATTCAAAGAGAAGTCATCAAACATGCAATGCAATCCCATTCAAATTATCCATCCACTATACACCAGCTCCATCCCCCGTCACACCATGTGAGGATATAAATATCGACCCACCCAGCCCACACACCAATGGGAGCCCGGTTGCGGAACTACCTTCATTTACTTATTGGGCTTTAAAAGTCGTCGGTGGATCCACTATTGTCAGGCAACCATGCGATCCTCATATACTTCCTTCGTTCCATCTACACACTGAGTTTCCCCAAACTCACCCCTTTTATTTTCATCCACGCAGGAAATCCCCAACCATAGTGGGCTTGGAGCTGTGAGGGAATTCGGAGTGGCCAGCCGTTCTGAAAGTTTGGTTTTCTTCTGGTGAACTGGACATCCTATTATTTACGTTGAGGTTTGGGTTTTTAAATATAATAAGGCCGCTTAATTATTTTTGATGGTTTTAATGTGTATTACTAAGTAGGTTTTTCTGGATCAACAATATAAAATGTTTTGAACGCTTCGATGTGGCATGTCGGATCCGGCCATAACGTCTGGGCCGGGTTTAGGGTGCTATATTTAGCGGTATCAGAGCCTAGGTTGCAACAACTCAGCTGTAGATCGGGTCCAAAAAGGGTTTTCAAAACTTTATGCAAAAAAAAGAGGGTATTTTTTTGAAAAAAAACTGACTTTTGAAAATAAATTTCCTATTTAAAGGAGATAATCTCCGAACTTGTTTTTTTTTGCACAAATGTTTGGAAAATGGATTTCAAAAATCCTAAATCTTTTGAGTTTATCTGAAAATTGATGAGGTGGCACACTGAATCCCCGGCACCAAGGCTGTAGGTACTATTCTGTTTTATATACTGAACTGTACTGTAGTTAGTACTAAACCTTAGAAATAGTACTATAGATAATGTAGCGTAAAGGCTACAAGACTGAAACTGTAGGGTAAACTAAGCCCTTGGAAACTGAGACAGTAGCTAAACTGTGGTTACGCGAGAACAACTCTGAAACCTTATCTGTTCATAAGATAGTCTATAATAAATAGTAGAAACAGTAAACTAACTGCATAAAATTCGTAATCAGATAAATCGATATGAGTACGAGAGCTACTTAGGGAAGAGGCCGTGGTCGAAGCCGAGGTAGTACTCAAGCTGGATCTTCGTCTTCTGAACACATACTCGCTGGAGTAGCACGACCACCACTGGTGGATGAGAATTGGCCGTATGATCGGGCCGCAGGGGATGACGCTTTATCCCAGGCCATGTTAAGAGTTTTGGAAAGGGTGGCCGGAGCTAATATCGGGCCTATGAATAGGGGGTCCATTTCTGAGCGACTCCGGGCCAACGGAGTGGAAGTTTTTAGGGGTGTATCTAGAGTAGCCCCAAATGTGGCTGAGTACTGGCTGGAAGCCACGGAGCAGATTGTGGATGAGTTGGACTGCTCAGTGGAGCAAAAGTTAAAAGGAGCAGTATCCTTACTACGGGATGAGGCATATCAGTGGTGGATCACTCTGAGAGAGGGTACCCCAGCTGAGAGGGTAACTTGGGAGTTGTTTAAGCAATCTTCCAAGGCAAAATTTCTGTGATTGAGCCGGTATGCTAATGGTATTGTCTTTACCGAATACGAGCGCAGTGTTCGCTTTGAGGATGGCCTCAGGGATGAGCTAAGGGTGCTCATAGCTCCGCAGAGAGAGCGCAATTTTGCTGCACTGGTAGAAAATGCTAAGATAGCCAAAGAGGTGAAGCAAGCTGAACGAAGGAACTGTGACAAGGATCAAAACCGGTTTAGGAGAGATGCTGGACCAACTGGTGCTACAAACCAGAATGTTAAGAGAGCTAGGATGGAGGAACTAGTTCGACCGGTTCCGGTAAACACTGTTAGACCACAAGCTTGTGGAGATTGTGGTAGAATGCATCTGGGGGAATGTTGGAAACGTTCTGGGGCTTGTCTTCGTTGTGGATCAAAGGAACATAAGATCAGGGATTGTCCTAAGAGGCCAGCTCAGGCTCAAGTGGTTGAACAAAGGGCTGTGCAACCCGTGCAACCAGCGCGAGGTGGACCGTCACCGTCGAGAGGTCGTGGCCAAGGTCGCGGTGGCAATGGCCATGGATGTGGGGCACCTAGCAGAGGTACTGTTAACACTGAGGCTCGTCAGCCAGTTTTGGTATATGCTGTTCGTCACCGCGAGGAGGGTGACGCACCTGATGTCATAACTGGTACAGTTTTTATCTTTGACGTACCCTATACTGCTCTGATAGATGTGGGGTCAACTCATTCATATGTTGCATGTGATATTTCTGGGGCATTGGGTGTTCACTTTGAGGAAACTGTGTATGGGGTAACTGTGATAAGTCCGTTAGGTCACTCAATTAAAGTAGAGAAACTCTTTAGGGAGGTGCCTTTAGAAACTCAAGGTAGGATTTTCTGTGGAGACTTAATGGAGTTACCATTCGGAGAATTCAATTTGATCTTAGGGATGGATTGGCTGACCAAGCATAGGGCAACGCTGGATTGTGCAACTAAGAGGATGGTGTTAAGGACTATTGAGGATGAGGAGGTAATGATTATTGGGGAACGAAGAGATTACTTGTCCAATGTGGTATCAACTTTAAGGGCTGAGAAACTGATGCGTAAGGGATGCGAGGCGTACTTGGCTTTTGTAAATCAAGTTGAAACTGGGGATTTGACTGTGGATACCGTCAGGACTATTAGGGAATTCCGAGATGTTTTCCCAGAGGAGCTTCCTAGATTGCCTCCGAATCGGGAAGTAGAGTTTGGAATTGATTTGTTGCCTGGAACAGCTCTAGTATCCATTGCACCCTATAGAATGGCACCAAAGGAGTTAGTGGAACTGAAAGCTCAAATCCAGGAGTTGTTAGATAGAGGCTTCATTAGACCTACTGTGTCTCCAAGGGGAGCACCGGTTCTGTTTGTGAAGAAAAAAGACGGGACAATGCGCATGTGCATCGATTACCGCCAGTTGAACAAACTGACGATAAAGAACAAATACCCACTGCCAAGGATTGATGATTTATTTGACCAACTTAGAGGAGCTTTGGTATTTTCCAAGATTGACCTTCGATCTGGATACCATCAATTAAGGGTAAAGGAAGTGGATATTCATAAGACAGCATTCAGGACTCGATATGGTCATTACGAGTTCCTGGTTATGCTCTTTGGGTTGACGAACGCACTTGCCGCTTTCATGGATCTGATGAATCGAGTGTTCCAACCTTACTTGGACCGATTCGTGGTAGTTTTCATCGATGATATTCTGGTATACTCGGAAACCAAGGAGAAACATGAGAAGCATCTACGTATTGCTACGTATTGTGCTGCAAGTGCTGAGAGAGAAGGAACCGTATGCAAAGTTTAGTAAGTGTGAATTTTGGTTGCGAGAAGTTGTTTTTCTAGGTCATGTGGTTTCTGCTGAAGGAATTAGAGTGGATCCTCGAAAAGTTGAGGCAGTTCTGGGATGGAAGCACCAAAATCAGTATAAAAAATTTGAAGTTTTCTGGTTTTCGCAGGCTATTACGAAGGTTCGTAGAAGGATTTTCTCTGATTGCTACACCATTGACGAAACTGTTAAGGAAAGGAGTAGCATTTGTCTGGACTGAGAGTTAGCAAAAAGCTTTTGACCATTTGAAAAAGGTATTGACTGAAGCACCAGTGTTGATTCAACCAGAGTCTGGGAAGGACTTCACTGTGTACAGCGATGCGTCGCATGTGGGGTTAGGATGTGTACTGATGCAAGAGGGTAATGTGGTCGCTTATGCTTCGCGGTAGCTTAAGCCTCATGAAGCGAACTACCCTACGCATGACTTAGAGCTAGCAACAGTGATCTTCGCGTTGAAAATCTGGAGACATTACTTATATGGAGAAAAGTGTATCATATACACGGACCATAAGAGCCTAAAGTATCTGTTAACTCAGAAGGAGTTAAACCTTAGGCAACGAAGATGGATAGAGTTGCTTAAGGATTACGACTATTTGATTAAGTACCACCCAGGTAAGGCTAACGTGGTGGCTGATGCGGTGAGTCGAAGGGTTGTTTCTGATTTGAGAGCCTTGTTTGCACGTTTGAGTCTATTTGATGATGGAAGTCTGTTAGCAGAATTGCAAGTAAGACCTATTTGGACTGAGTAGATTAAAGAAAAACAGTTGAAGGATAACTCATTGGTTCTTCGGTTTCAGCAAGTTGAGAAGGGTGAGAATGAGGATTTTGGACTGAATACTGAAGGAGTTTTATGCTTCCGAGGAAGAATTTGTGTTCCGAAGGACTCTGACTTGAGACAGTCAATATTGAAGGAAGCTCATGGGGGACTTTGTGCCATGCATCCTGGAGGGAATAAGTTGCATCACGACTTGCAAGAACTGTACTGGTGGCCTGGGCTTAAACGAGAAGTAATGGAGTTTGTAGGAAAATGTCTGATATGCCAACAAGTGAAAGCTGAGCATCAATTACCTTCTGAACTGTTGCAGCCACTGAAGATACCACTTTGGAAGTGGGAGAGGGTAACCATGGACTTTGTGAGTGGACTGCCCTTGACACCATCGAAGAAAGACTCGGTGTGGGTGATTGTGGATAGGTTGACCAAATCGGCCCATTTCATACCCGTTCGTACTGACTTTTCACTTCAAAAGTTAGCCAAGTTGTATGTGGCGAAGATTGTGCGACTACATGGAGTTCTAGTGTCGATTATTTCTGACCGAGACCCTAGGTTTACATCTCGATTCTGGAAGAAGTTGCATAAGGCGTTGGGGACGCGATTGAATTTTAGTACGGCTTTCCATCCCCAGACTGATGGTCAATCGGAAAGGGTTATTCAGATTTTGGAGGATATGTTAAGGGGTTGTATCATCTATTTTCGTGGGAGTTGGGAGGACTACTTGCCATTGGCGGAGTTTGCATACAATAACAGCTACCAAGCAAGTATTCAGATGGCTCCATATGAGGCACTTTATGGGCGGAGATGTCGTACGCCTACGTGTTGGACAGAGTTGGGTGAACGACAAGTGCTTGGACCGGAGTTGGTGGCAGATACTGAAAGTAAGGTTAAGTTGATAAGAGATCGATTAAAGGAGGCATCTGATAGACAGAAGTTGTATACGGACCTAAAGCACAAAGAGATAGAGTTCGCGGTTGGGGATATTGCTTTCTTAAAGGTTTCACCTTGGAGGAAGATCTTGAGATTCGACAAGAAAGGCAAATTGAGTCCGCGGTTTATAGGGCCTTATCGGGTTCTTAAGCGGGTAGGGCCAGTAGCGTATCAGTTAGAGTTACCACCAGAGTTAGACAAAATCCATGACGTCTTTCATGTGTCTATGTTAAGACGATATCGATCGGATCCCTCACATGTTGTGCCAGTGGAGGAGATTGAAGTAATGACTGATTTGACCTTTGAGGAAGAACCTATACAAATTTTAGATCGAGAGGTTAAAGTTCTAAGAAGGAAGTTGGTTCCGTTGGTAAAAGTACTGTGGCGTAATCATGGAAGGGAAGAAGCTACTTGGGAATCAGAAGAGACTATGCATCAACAATACCCTCAACTATTTGGATCAGGTAAATTTCGAGGTCGAAATTTCTTTAAGGGGGTAGAGTTGTAACGCCCCAATTTTCGAGAATTCTGTGAATGTTGGCATAGGTTTAATTATGTTAGTGGGCCTCTAGAAGGCCCAAGCTTAAGATAGAACCCGACAATTTTAGTTAATTTTTGTTCCATAAGAAAGAGGGGGTGAAATTATGAAATAGGACCTATGTGAAAATGTTTGAAAATGCTATAGGCTAAATTGAAGTGGCCAAATAAATTGGAGTGCAAAACAGGAGGATTTGCATGACAAACCTCCCATTTTACATGAAGTGGCCAGCCATCATGTTGTTGTAGACAATATGAGCACTTGATATCCATAATTCATGGTACAAATTAATAATGGGTTAGGTAGATGTTCCATGATAATGGATTAGGTAAATATTCCATGATAATGGGTTAGGTAAATGTTCCATGATAATAGTTTAGGTAAATGTTCCATGATGGGCATTTCATGTCTTTTGTATTAAAGAATTAAATGGATGAAATATGAAATTTTATTAAAAAAAAGGGGTGAAAAGAACAAAGTTTTGTCCATCTTTGTTCATCATAGCCTAAAGTTAGAGAACAGAAAGGAGAGGAGAAAGCTCTTGAATGTTCGGTCACTTGGGGAAGAAAATTGAAGGTAAGTTCATGGTAGTTTGCTTCTATCTTGATGTTCATGAGTTCTTCTTGATTCTACCTTAACTCTTGAAGCATATTTTGGTTTTTGGTTGTGTTGTGAGCATTTGGTCATGAATTAAAATGAAGGAAATGGTTGTTGTTTCATGTTCTTTTGATGAAAATGGAAGATATGTGAAGTTGAGCCAAACAAATGAGCATGCATGTGCTTAGATGCTAAGGGGAAAAATCGGCTAATATGTTGTGCTTTAAAATGATGAAATGGAGATTATACTTAAGTAAAATCATAGATATGTGATGATTGATTGGTGATATACATGTTTAAAAAAAACATGCATGCAAGTTATGTGTGAAAGAGTGATTTGGTAATAAATCTGCTTGGGACAGCAGCAGTAACGTGAATTTGGAAAATCACCATAAATGGTGGGAGATGAGTTAGAAGCTGAATAAATTATGTAATTAAAGCTTAATGAGTCTATTTTCAAATGAAATAAACGAGAACATATTTTAAATTCTGTACAATGAGAAATTTGATTCGTAATGAAGAGTGGTCAGATTATTCAAACAGTGAAACATGGGAAACTTCAAGAAAAATCTGGTATTGATTGGCTAAACCAGAAATTCTGAAAATTTTATGGATAGAAGATATATGAGTCTTTTTCAGGTAAAATTAACGGCACTTGATTTGGAGTTTTGTAGCTCCAGTTATAAATGATTTGGTGACTGTTGTTCAGGAAGACAGCTTGCAGTGAGATTATGATTATGTGGTAAACATTGACAAAAATTTGTTAATGAGTTGCTTATTGATTTCTTATAAGCTTACTATGATCTGTAGGTGTGGTTGGCCGAATATTGTAAGGGGTTAATACGTAGTTCGTATTTGAATAGTTAGAATAATGTGTTAGTAATCCAATTGTAGGCAGTTCGTGTGTGGATCTTGTCAGCATATCGTCGCAAACAGGTGTGTAACTAACACCCTCTTTCTTAGTCTGGATCGGCAAAAGTCGAAAAGCCGAAATGCCAAAAATCGGTATTTTATAGATTTACGAGTGTGCGAATGCTCGTGAGGTAAATCGATTAATGTTTTTGGTAAGCTGCAAAATTTGGACTGCAAAGTGCATGATTTCTATGCCCTCGATATTTTTGGGCTTAATGGGCTAAAATTGGAATGATGGGCCAACGGGTCCAATTCAGTAAGAACCCTTGGTCGTGATTCTGTTAGTACGTGAAAAGTAGGAATATGCATGAAAAACCCTAAAATAGATATATTACTGAAATACCTTTAAAAGTGGAAAATTTACAGTTTTACCCCTAGTAGATAAATTACAGAAATAACCCTAGGGTTAAATTGACCTAAATGCATGTTTGACTATTGTTATTTACTGCATGCCATGTTGTTATTATCTGATGCATGGGATTGGGATATTGACGGAGGAAGTACTGAAAGTGGCTTGTCCACGTATTGGAGGCTTTGCCTCAATTTACTGTTAACTGAGCAGCAAGGCTGCAACTGTGGAGTGTTGGGCTGGGTGGGTTGAGCTATTCCCCACATGGAGTGTAGGGCTGGTACAGGTGGAGTGTAGTGGTTGGTGGGTTGAGTAGTCTCCCCAAATGGGCTTGCATATGTTATTGATGTTGCATGTATTTTGAAATGGGCCTATGGGCCATACTGTTATCTGAATAAGGGGATAAGGCCCAGTTTATTGTAATCTGAAAAAGGCTCTGGTCCAGTACCACTGTTACCTGAATGGGCTTAGGCCCAATAGGCTTGAGCTGACTTGGCCTTTGAATGGGTTTTCCTTACACACTGAGTTTCCCCAAACTCACCCCTTTTATTTTCATCCACGCAGGAAATCCCCAACCATAGTGGGCTTGGAGCTGTGAGGGAATTCGAAGTGGCCACCCGTTCTGAAAGTTTGGTTTTCTTCTGGTGAACTGAACATCCTATTATTTACGTTGAGGTTTGGGTTTTTAAATATAATAAGGCCGCTTAATTATTTATGATGGTTTTAATGTGTATTACTAAGATAGGTATTACTTATTTTAACTGTTGAAATTGGATAGCTTTAGGGCGCGTTTTAAAAAAATAACAATTGATTTCAAAATAACACGACAACAAGCAAAGCTTCCGCAATGAAAGTATTTTCCAAAATTAATCACTTTTCCTAAAAATGACTTAATCAAATCGGTTTCCTAGAAATATACATGACGTTAAGGTGTGGCAATGGCAGTGTGCATGTCTAGGATTGGATCCGAAGGGAGCTTGGTACTTAAGTAGTCCGATAGACTCACCTCCTCTTTTCCGGTTTCCTACCTGGTGCACAGCTTCCATTCACTTTAACCTATAACGTCTGGGCCGGGTTTTGGGTGCTACAGAGTCCGAGTTCACTTATAGATGTGAACGGCCGAGCTCGTTGAGTTGAGTCCGAGTTCACTTAGGGGCGGGTTACATGATTTCTTGATTACATATGTGGCACTTATGTGCAAATTATCCATGTATCCGAGTTATATTCCGATGTGTTCAACGGGTAAAATTTCTAGTGAAATGGAAGAACACTTAAGATGCAAGTGATGTTTTGGTAAGTGTTGTGAAATGGACACTTTGGACAAGTATGTACTTAACCCTCGGGTTGAAAATAGATACAACAACGATAAGGTGGTAAGATGATGAATGATGTTTAGAAATGTGATGTATGTTTTGGTGATACTATGCTAAGGTTGTTTGGTATAATTGTATTGTTATATTACTTGTTATTTGCATATGAACTTACTAAGCATTTATGTTTATTCCCTCCTTTTTATTCACTGTAGTTTTGAACAAGCTGGCTCGGGAATCGAGACAGGTCGAAGGTTCGATCACACTATCCGAAGGACATTTTTTGGTAAATGGCATGTATAGCAATATACCTAATTCGTGTAAATAATTTTGTGATATGGCGGTGATTTTGGTTGAGAATATGCTTGATAATGATAGGTCATGGAAATGACTAATTTAGACCATGTTTGATGTCATGGAAAGTTAATAGGTTATCTAGTCCATAAAAACTCATGAAAAGATGAAATTCGCCATAAACAGAACATTGCAGCAACACTAACGTGAGTTTTAAAATTTACTAAAAATCATAGAAATCAAATTTGGTGATGGATTAAATATGAAATTGAATCCCAATATGTCTATTTTCAGATAAAACAAACGAAACAGGTAAAGGAATTATATGTTAGAAGATATCTGAATTTTTGTGAAACAGGGCCAGAGTGATTTCTGGATCCCTTTTTCCAACTTTAAGAATTCACCATAAATTGTACAAAAATAATTAGGTGTTGTATTTTATATTCTTGGAATCCTTATTGAGTCTAGTTTTAGGATAAACAAGCAGCACAGTCATATAAATTTTTCATAGAGAGATATATGGTTCGTAGTAAACAGAGGTCAGTCCAGCCAAGTCCTGAAACAGGGGTAACTTTAACTAATAAACTGTACTAATTGACCCAACCAAAAATTCTAGAAAAATTTAGTAAATAGATATACGAGTCTAGATTTAGGGAAAATTTACGGATCTTGATTTTGAGTTTCGTAACTCGAGATATGATTTTTCTTGTAACTGTGACGCAGGTAACTAGAAAGTTGTGAATGTAGAAACAAATGATTCGAAGTTCTTAATTTGATAAATTATGTTCGGTAACACCTCAAGCTCGACTCCGGTGACGGTCTCGGGCGTCGGGGCGTTACAGAGACACATGCCCCTGTCTTAAGCCGTATGAACAAGAAATTGGCTAAAATCAAGCCATTTCTTTCACCCATTCTAACAGGTACCTACAAGCCATATACACATATGATCAATGCACCAAAAATCCTACCAAAACATGCTTAATTTAACCAATTCAAATGATCCCAAATCCATTCAACCAATATGCCTTACAAGGCACCTTAATCACAATCAAACAAACTTACCAAAACATATGCATAATTAACCTTACTTTAAACATAAATTTCTATTTCCATATCATCTTAAAACATACGATAATTAAGACCATTTATAGCATAACAACTTAATTCACCAACAAGCCAAAACAAACCACAAGTGTATACTTTCATATCATTCTAATTATACCAAAAAGATACCTATTTATAGTCTTAGTAAAATACCTAACAACTTAGTTTACTATTTTGTCAAAATGTACCACAACAACCTATATAGCCACATATACATGCCACAACCCTAAGGAGCACAAGAGCTACCAACATTGGTGGATAGTGTGAGCCGAAGATTCGATCCGTCCAAAAGTCAGCAATAACATTTTACAAAACAATACACAAAAACATATAAGCTTATAGAGCTTAGTAAGAACATAGTAAATCTTTTAACAGTAAATCTTTTAACTTAACAACAATTGAATGCAACTCATATTTTACTTGAATTGAAGTTACTAGAATGTAAGCAAGGGCATGTATGTGAAATTTTGAGGTATCAAAGTAAAAACAAGGGGGCACACATGTACAATTCATGGGCACTGAAGTACAAACAGGAGCACGTATATGCAATTCAGGGGTACAAAAGTACCAACAAGAGCACATATGTGCAATTTTGGGGTACCGAAGTACAAACAGGGGCACATATGTGCAATTTAGGGGTACCGAAGTACAAAAGGGCACGTATGTGCAATTCAGGAAATAATTAAGTATAAAAAATTAATTACATAACTGTATTGTAAACATACAAGTAGAAATTCAATTACATATAGAAATACCATGACCTTACATTGACAACTAGAGCGTAAAAGTACGATCAAGCTAATCTGTGATTTTCTCCTTTGCTCGGTTTAGCTCCTGCTGAGATTTATCTTGATCTGAATAAATAATTATGTTCAATTAAGTGTTTCAATCAATTTCATGAATTTAGTTCAATCCATAATCCACATTCATACATAATTATAATTTTCCCCTAACGTTTTAACCTTTTTATAATTTAGTCCTTAAAGTCGTAAATTGAAATCTAAGCATTCTCATCCCTAACTCATGCTAGATGAATTTATTATGAAGCCATATCAACTCATACAAATCATCATTTCACAATTTAACCATGATATTTTGCTACTTTTTACAAATAAGTCCCTAAATGCATTTTCATCAAAAATCACTTTACAAAACTTGTTTATTTATCTACAAGGTCTCATAATATTTTATTAAACTTTAAGAATCATACAAAAAATTCATGGAAAGACCATAAATCTTTAACAATTTTGAAAATTAGTCCCCGAACTAGCTAGATTAAGCTACAACGATCCCGAAAACATAAAAACCATTGAAAACGGAGCTTGAAAACTTACCATGCACACAACCCTAGCTCAACCAAAAGCTCCCTCTTCTCTAATGGCCAAAATCGATTTTGGTTCATCAAATGAAGAAGTTGGACATTTTTTTAATTAATTTAACCTTTATTTACTCATTTACCTTTTTACCCTTTAAAAACTTTAATAATTTCAATAAAACCATGTTATAGATGTCCACCATTTAAACCCACTCACATCTAAATTTCATAGCTATTAGACTCCTTTAACTTATAGAACTCTATTTTTGTACCTTTTACAATTTAGTCCTTTTTACTAAATTAAGCATGCAAATGTCCAAATTTCTTAATGAATTTTTTATACGACACTACTAACATACCGTAGACATTAAAATAATAATAAAATAAAATTTCTCTCATCAAATTTTTGGTCCCAAAACCACTATTTCAATTTCACTAAAAACAGGCTGTTACAATATTTATCCAAACCCAATGCAAAATGACATGTTATAATTAAAATAGAGCAGAAACAAGGCATTATCAGAGCATGCAAACAGTGGCAGAAATAATAGGAATGATTTAAACATGTGATCAGAGTAGGAACAGTGGTAGAAATTCCACACAATTGGTAAAACAGTATAGTAAGCATATTTAATGACACTTTCAAAATTATTAGTATCAGAATTCACATTTTTAATATGACTAAATTTTTGTTATAGTGTGCAAGGTTTATCACGACATCTATCTCAATAGTATATTTGCAACATAGTTCAAACACATATTATACGGATATCATCAAATCATAATACAACACCCATACATATTTATGACATCATCAATTTAACAGGTCAGAGTCATTTACTTGAAAACAATCCTATTGAAGGATTTTATCAATTACCATGAATACTTAGCATATTCAAATAACCACATTTTGGAGTAGATAATAAATATTAATCATAATTAAATAATGATTAATAAATAATCATATATATTTTTATTTGATCAAACCCACACCTAAAAAAAACCTTGTCACTAAATCTACACCCCACACTCCAATGATAACGAATCTAAACAAATCTCGCTCGATCTGATCAAGTAATAATAGTATGATACCAATAGGACATTTGTTAGTTTTAGCCATAAACCAAAATATAATTCTCTTATGAAGTCAAATAAGAAACTTACCCAATACCGTTTTGAAAAGAGATCCAAATGTTTTTCTTACGCTAAAGTAAATCTGAATGGTCCGGATTAGATTTGTCAAGAAACATGTTACACAAATATTAGACCATATATTCAGATTACATAAGAAAAGAAACATTTAGATTATATTTACTAATCGTTACACTAAACTGATCGGATTGAGAAGATTAACGATTCACCATAATTTCTGGTTTAATAAAGGAGTAGTGGCTAAGGAAAAACAAAACAAGGAATAAATTGTGTATGCATATTATTTAATTATTTAAGAAAAAAAAGAAGAAGAGATTCTAAAATTCGGTTATGACCAAATAGATGAAGAGAGGATAAAAAAGAAAAAAATCAGTAGGCGTCGGCAACATGTTAGTAGATACGGTGAAGTAGGTCTGACAGTGGCAAGAAGAGAGTGGGAGGGGAGGGATTATGGTGAAGTGGTGGTGTTTAAGTGGTGTGATGTTGGCTAAAGGTGGTGGACTAGTGGCAAAATCAAATGTAAGTGGGGACTCAATGTTGTACAAGAGGAGGAGGAGAGAAAAAAAAAGGGTAGAAAGGAATCAAAGAGATGAAACAAAATGATTTTGTTTCTCTAGTTGCAAGGGATGACTAAAGGGTTCAAAGGGGAGGAAAATAGGAAGGGGTGAAAAGAGGGGAAGAAAAGGAAAGAAGAGGGAACATGTGGAGTGGAAAAGGAGAAAGAAGGGAAAGAAGAGCAAAATATGGGAGGAAAGAATCTCACTTGCAAGGAAACTAGAATGAACAACAATTGGGAGGTTTGACCAAAAAATTAAATGCAATTTTTTTCAAAATATAATAAGAAGGAGAGGGAAATTGAACTTAGATCACTTGAGAAATTTAGCTTGCTTTTAACCACTAAGCTAGAACTCTCACTTGTTTAAGAATTAACGATAACTTAATTTAGATGAGGTGTAACATAACCTTTTTTAATGTTTATATTATAGAAATAATATATAATAATATCATTTTTTTGCATTACAAATTACATAATATAAAATATTACAAACTTAAAAATGAGCCAAACCGGGTTGATTCCAGCCTTGAATGTTCAAGCCCAAGCCCGACCAATATTTTAAACGGGCCTAATTTTTTTGTCAAAACCCATTTTTCATGGTTACTATTTTTGTTCAAATCCTCTCAAATTTTGAGTGAGCCTTCAGGCTTGGGCGAGTAGCCCGTCCCATTAACAGATATAGAGCTTTGAAATTTAAGCACATGTAGGGCCTGGGCATTTACGTGTGATTAGTATAAAAACAATAGTGATAATGAGATTAGATAATATAACGATGCTATAGCATGAGACAAGATAGAAAAAACTAAACGTACCGTACTAGAACTAAACGTCCATCCAAAAGGAAAACTAAGTATGGGTTTGGATGGGTGGCACGGTGCATTTAGCTTACTGTTTTTCTCATGCTATAATATCTAATTTCACAACCAATGCTATTTTTAAACTAAGCGCAAAGTAAACGCACTGTCCATCATAATTCCCCCTAGTTAAAATTCCCTCCAAATTTTCACCTAGAATCAATTTTTGAAATTGTGATTCTCTTCCCTTTGGCATCCCAAAATGTAAACTCTAACCTTTTCCAACATCCTCCATTAGCACTTCCTTGATGCTCTTCATTTTTCACTTCTCAAATCCGTCAAAACCCACCAAGAAACCTAACAACTCCATGCATTTTCCCTAAAAATTGGTATTTTCTCTCACCCCCTGTGACACCCCTAATTTGACCCTAGTCGGAAAGTGGTTTCGGGACCGCTAAACCGAGTCACCAAATTATTTGAACATGATATTTATTGTCTAAAATAAATGTGTGAAAATTTTAAGCTTCGATTTAGTAAATTTCATGTGAATTTAGTCAATAGGACTTATGTGTGACATTTTTGAAATGTGATAGATCAAAACATAAGGACCTATTAGTGCATGTTGAAAAAGGGGGGACTTGCATGTCAATTTTCCCCCCCATCTAGTAGTGGCCGGCCATGACATTAGGATGGACAAAGGGTGATGGGCAAAACATGTCATAGACATGTTGTGTTGGTGCATCATGGGAGGAAACAATAAAATAAAGAGCATGGACAATAAAATATTAGTGTTAGTAGGATGAGAAACAAAAAAAAAAAGAAAGGATATGTGTGATTGTCCCCCCCCTTGCCGTGAGTTGAAGGAAAGAAAAACAAAAAAAAATGTTCATCCTTTGGTTCATCATTGGCCGAAAATTTTAAGGAGGAAGGAAGAAGAAAGATTGAAGAGGTTCGGCCATGCATGTAACTAGGCTAAGGTATGTTTGATGATGTTCCATGAGATGCATGCATGTTTTAGTTGTTAGCTTGAGTTCTACCTAGCCCATGGTCTAAATCTTGCTATGTGATGGAAATGACACTCGGCCATGGATGCATCATTCTTGCTTGGTGTTGATGTTGTGTTGGTGAGATATCAAGTTATTTTTGTGACCAAGTTGAGATTTGAATTTTTGGAATGAGTAAGGTTTTCGGTTATGTTGTTTTGTATGAGTAATGGATATTATGAATAAAATTGATTAAGAGAGGCTTGAGATAATTAAATATGCATGTTGGTGGTAAGATGAGCATTCGGTTTTTATCATGGAAGCATAGGAAGCTTGTTAAAGTTGAATTTTAGAAAAGTTAAATGTGTGTGTGCTTGTGCTAGTGCCGAATGTGCCTAGGGTGATTTAGCATTGAGTTTGGTGTTATATGAATTGAGTTTTATGGTTTTGGATTTTTAAGTGTTGTTAAATACTTTGAATAATATATATAAGTGGCTTTGAAATGTGAAACTCGGCCAAGTGGTTATAAGCATGATTTTAGAGATTCAATGATATTCGGCCGATTTGAATAATTCATGGCACCCCAAGCAAATTAGTTTTAGATGTTAATAAATATTGAAATTATTTAAAAGCATATTACCGAATGTGATTTTAGTCAATGATTCGGTTATGAGTGCTGATTTGTTTTATAATTAGCCGAATGTGTATATGTATACTATGAGGTGGTTTAGCTTAAAGAAAATTAAGGTGCTCGGAAGGTGATTGTCGTGGATAGTTTAAGTAATTAAATTTAATTTCTGTTATGTAAAGTGATGACATTGCTGTTTGCAAATTTGAAGTTAAAAATTGTTGATTGAGCATCAAGAGCTTATGGAAACAAAGTCGGATCGTGGAAAAAGGGAAATTGGTCGAATAGTCGGAATTGACGTACATTAGCGATCGATGTAAGTTTTAAGTATTAAAGCCCATAATGTGATTGAGTATGATATGTTAAGCACATATTAAAAGAATCATAACTCTATTGTAAATTTTTATGCATATAGCCTAATGGCTATTATGAAGTATAGGTAAGTTATTGATATGATATGTTGCCAAATGGATATGATATTATGAAGTGCTGAAAGGATATGTCAGAAGAGTAAAATTGTGATAAACCTGCTCAGGACAGCAGCAGTAACATGAATTTAGAAAATCACCATAAATTGTTGGAGTTGAATGGGAGGCTGAATAAATTATGAAATTAAAGCTTAATGAGTCTAGTTTCTTATAAAAGAAACCGTGTAAGAAAATTTATTTCCGATAATGAGATATTTAAAGTTGTGTGAGACAGTGCAGAATGACACTGTAATCCTCTGTTCCGTTTTTAGAAAATCATTATAAATTGTACAAAAATGGTTATAAGATAAAATTTATATGCTTAGACTCCTTAATGAGTCTAGTTTCAAATGAAATCAAATACAACACATTTTCAATTCTGTAAAATGAGAAATCTGATTCGTAGTGAAGAGTGGTCAGATTAGTCAAACAGTGAAACAGGGGAAACTTTAAGAAAAATCTGGTATTGATTGGCCAAACCTAAAATTCTGGAAATTTTATGGATGGAAGATATACGAGTCTATATTCAGGAAAAATTAACGGAAAGTGATTTGGAGTTTTGTAGCTCCAGTTATAAATGATTTAGTGACTATTGCTCAGGAAAAACAGCTTGTGCTGAATTTGAGATTGTGTTGTAAACCTTGATAAACTTGTTCTAGTTGCTCATAAGCTATTGATTAAACCCATACATGAATTCTAAATTGTGATATTGGAAAATGATAGATGTAGATTCAGCCAAGACAGTGTATATATGTGATAAGGCCTAATAGCCGATGTGATGAATGTGAAAGTGTATATGTGTGATAAGGCCTAATAGCCGATGTGATGAATGTGAAAGTGTATATGTGTGATAAGGCCTAATAGCCGATGTGATGAATGTGAAAGTGTATATATGTGATAAGGCCTAATGGCCGATGTGATGAATGTGAAAGTGTATATATATGTGATAAGGCCTAATGGCCGATGTGATGAATGTGAAAGTGTATATGTGTGATAAGGCCTAATAGCCGATGTGATGAATGTGAAAGTGTATATATGTGATAAGGCCTAATGGCCGATGTGATGAATGTGAAAGTGTATATATATGTGATAAGGCCTAATGGCCGATGTGATGAATGTGAAAGTGTATATGTGTGATAAGGCCTAATAGCCGATGTGATGAATGTGAAAGTGTATATATGTGATAAGGCCTAATGGCCGATGTGATGTATGTGAAAGTGTATATATGTGACAGGGCCGAGTGGCCAACGTGATGGATGTGAAAGTGCATAAATGTGATAAGTCCCGAAGGGCATTTGTGTCAGTACTATATCCGGGTTAAAACCCGCAGGCTTTATGCGAGAATATTATCACTGATTAATGTCCGTAAGCTTCGTGCTCGTACTATATCCGAGCTCTAAAGACCCGATGACTACGTGTGGGAATTTTGTCCGGGTAAGACCCGATAACTTCGTGTGGAGATTATGTCCGGGTAAGACTTCGTAATAAGAATTGCTTATAAATATATTCAATGCGAAAGGTTAAACAGGTATGTACTCCAAGTTTATATGTGAGCTTGATTGCACTAAATCATAAGGTAGTTATGTGATGCATACGAGAGCAATCTATGAGACTATTCCTATGATTATGTGACATCGGATCAGTGTGAGAGGTGATGTGAAATCATACGATATATCTATGTCACATGAGCTCACTTTTATGTGAAAGTTTATCTGCCTATTGTATATGATGAGATGTGCATATTCGGTAAAGGGATGGTATGCCCGAAGGAAGAGTGAAATAAAAATACGAACAACTATGTTATAATTTGATTGTTATCTGTTGACACTGCTTAAAACTTACTAAGCATTGTAATGCTTACTCCGTTTACTCTGTTTCCTCTGTTTTATAGATCTCATTGCGAAGCTACAGGCTCGGGGATCGTCAGCAACTAGTCACACTATCACTATCCACTGTTTGGTACTGCTATGTTTTGGATTATCTTATGGCATGTATAAAATAGACTAGTGGCGGAAGAATATTTTGGTTAATGTATATAGCCATGCGAAAACGGCTTATATATGTTTGAGCATAATGTTATAATCATTTGGTATGGAATGGTTAATCACTATCGTAATTTGTGCTATTTATGCTAAAAGGGCTAGTTGAATCATGGAAACTATGAAATAGGTAAAGTCTACCTTAAAGGCAGATGCTGGCAGCAGCAGTGATGTAGATTTAGAAAATCACTAAAAATAGTAGGATTGGAATTAAATAATGAATAAATTATGTAAACGAACCTTGATGAATCTATTTTCATAGAAAAGTAACAAAACAATCATATGGACAGTATGTTAAGAGATATTCAGGTTCTCGTGAGACAGGGCCAGAACGGTTTCTGGATTCCCTGTTCCGACTTTGGAAATTCATTATAAATTAACCAGAGATAATTAGGAGTCATTCAATATATGTATAGATTCCTCTCTGAGTCTAGTTTCTATAGAAACAAACGGAATCAGTATTGAATCTCTGTGTAGGGAGATATCCAAGTCGTAATGCACAAAGGTCAGTGTAGTTGATCCCTGTAACATGGGAGACTTTGACTAATAAACTGTACTAATTGGCCCGACCAAAAATTCTAGAAAAAAATATGTAGATGGGCATATGAGTCTAGTTTCAGGGAAAAATTAGGAAACTGATTTTCGAGTTGTGAAACTCAAGATATGATTTTTAAGGTGACAGTGTCGCAGTTAGCCAACTGCCTGGAAAATTTTAAAATGGACTGCGATAGTAAGCGAATTTAGTCTGTGAACCCCTCGTGTCCGACTCCGGCAACGGTCTCGGGTACGGGGTGTTACACCCCCACTCTCTTCTTGTCTCCTTTCTCTCTATGTTGACCACAACATTAGCAACCTCCGCTACGCTTGCTCCGCTGTCGATCAAATCCAACACCTCTTGTTGGTTTTCTAGAATATCATCCTCAAATGCTACATACGAAACTAAAAACCCCGTGAAGCTATCTCTCTCTATTCGTCTTTCTTCTTGGTCATTTTTTGCCTCATGAATTCATGTTTCCTTGTGTGATTAAGGCATATGCTAAGTTAACTACTTTGAAAGAAGGTAAACAAACACATGTTTGCATACATTTATACTTGCTTCCATTACAGTTCAAGATAACTTCTTTCTTAATCAGATTTTTCCAATACTTTGAAGCTAAAGTATGATTCGGGGAAGCATGTCTCCAGACATGGCTTCATTGACTTGAGACACTGATGTGCAACTTAACTTTGCAACCTAAGATTCGTAACCTATGACCCTAGACTTTCGCATATGGGCCCTACAAATCATGTTTGCATACATTTATATTTGATAATTTTTTTCATGATGGATTTCTATTGCTTGATGACTGCTTGTTTAAGTTGATTTGACAATGAAAGTGGTGTCTTGCATTCAGATCTCCCCGAGTTAGGTGTAGAGTGTTACATAACTTCCCTCAAAACTCTTAAAGGCAATACCACAACTTCAACCGGTAAAACCGCTTCCGTCTCATTATCACTAAAAAGGGTGTTGCCCCTGTTGAAGTCCTCACAAATGTATGATAAGCATAAAGTGCAAAGGAGAGTTTTGCATGCCAATCCTTGTAACTTTTAGTGGTTTTAAAGATGATCCTTCTAAGGTTCTTTTTAGTTGACTCTATCGCCCTATTTATCTTAGGTTGGTATGGCATAGAATTATGATGCTCTAATTCATACAGACCACAAACTTCAAATATCATTGTATTATTCAAATTATTGGTGCTGTCTAAAATGATTCTTTCTAGCAATCCGTATTGGCAAATAACTTCCTTTTTCAAAAATATACACACTGTTGACCTCGTCACACTAGCATAAGAAGATACTTCTACCCATTTTGTGAAGTAATAGATTACCAAAAATATGAACATGTGTTCATTAGAAGCCTTCGAAGAAATTGGACCAATCACATCCATGCCCTACATAAAAAATGGCTATGGTGTTGCTAATACATACAAGATACTCGCAGCAATATTAATACTATCTGCATAAATTTGACACTTATGACATTTTTAGGCTTTTTTACTTAAATAATATAAAAAATTAAAAAATTTCAAAATGGTATATTGGCTTAGTTATTTATGAAAATAGTATACCAGAGGTGGTGGAGGATGGTGCATAGGCATCACCACCCCTATTTTTTTAACCTATCACTTTCAACTAAAAAAACAAACCAAAGAAACAATTTTTTAATGGTAAAACCATCTTGATAGGCAGCACCAAAGTATTTTACCCCAACCAAATACTACCTGAGTGGAACCCAATGAGGCTAGTTGATAGGCAAGATTGGTGAAGGGCACCTGTAACACCCCTAACTTGTATCCATCACCAAAATAGGGTTACAGAGCATTACCAAAGCCTTTTCACTTAAAACATTTGATTAATATCATTTCTAAAACACATCATATTCCATTCAAACACATGCGTTGCGTCCTTTTTTTGAGCCCTTGATACCTTAGAAACACTTCTTACACAATTTTTTATTCATATCAATCCTCCTCGTCCAGTAACTATGCCAGTGCCTTTACTAGCTTTCTTCTTACTAGAGATTCATGTGCACAAACCTCTCGACTGTTAGAAATGAATCGGGACTAAATTGAAAACATTTAGAACTTCATGGAAAAAGATGGAAAAGTTCATACTACAGGGGGTTACACGACCATGTGACTCACACAACTGACACAGACACTCGTATCTTAGGTTGTGTGGGCATTCAAAGTAGGGACACACGGTCGTGTTCCAGCCCATGTGCTTGCCTGTGTAACTCTCTTAATTGGTTCACAAAGCCAAGCCACACGCCTGTTTGTCCGGCAGTGTAATTCTTGAAATGCAACCTTTAAAAACCTATAGGGACACACGACTATGTTACATGGTAGTGTGTCACACACGACTAAGATGACTAAGACACACGCCCTTGTTTTAGGCCATGTGGACAATAAATAGTTTCAAGCCAATTCTTTCACCAAAAACAAGTTTAAACACACACGCCATTTGCACCTATATTCAAGCATTCAAAATGTACTTAAAACATGCATAATAAAACTAGATTATTATGGTATTTGTTCATACAACCATTATGCACAAAAGGCACCTCAAAGCAAGCACTCAACTTAACAACACATATACATAATTGATCACCTTGCTACCATTTTAAAACATGTCATGCTTAACTTATACCTTGTCATTAGAACTTATCATTTGAACTATAGTTTTTATGCATCCCAAATATACATATATCTAACTTATACATACTTGACCATAACTTATCCATATAATTAACCACATGACAAAAACATATTCAAACATACCGATTTGGTTATTCAAAACACAACTTCAAATGACCATTTCCACTCCAACCATCAAGGCCATCTAAATGACACAAATCTAACCATATCTAGATGGCTCCAACAATCAACATGTATACAAACCATATTTCAATCATGTACATCTATTCAAATCATTGCTAAAGTGTAACACCCCTCAGCCATATTCAACGCCGGAATAGGGTTGCGGAGCATTACCGAACATATTATACAATTACACATACATTTTCTCATACATTTTCAATTTCATGTAATTATCAATCAACAATATTCATAGCACCCCTAATACGAGCCTACGAGGCCCAAAACATGCATTCAATGTGGTTTGGGACTAAACCGATAACTTTGAAAACTTTTAGAACACTTACAAAATTTTTCCAAAAATAGGGGACACACGCCCGTGTGGCTCGACCGTATGTCTCACACGGCCAAAGACACGCCAATGCGACAGGCCGTGTGGACATTCGAAATGGAGTCACAAGGTCTTTCCTCAGCCCATGCCTAACCTCGTGTAACTCTCCGACTTGGGTCACACGGCCAGCACACACGTCCGTGTGGCTAGCCCATGTGCCTTAGAAATGGCCACACACGCCCGTGTACTAGGCCATGTGTTAGCTTGTGCCAAACCTATAGGGTATACTAATTTATGCCACACGGCCAAGTCACATGCTTGTGTGTGAGGCCGTGAGGAGCATACTGACTTGATTTTAATTTCAACACCAGGGGACACACGACCATGTAACCTAACCTTTTATTATACATGACTGAAACACATGCCCGTGTCTCTGTCCGTGAGGAAAAAAATAGGCTATTTACCAAGCCATTTTGCCACCCAAATTTGTATGCACCTACTTCAAACCAAATAGCACCAAAACATAGCATTTATAGGCATTCAAACCAACTAAATCAAGCCTAAATCATGCTAACTCAATATCATTATTCACAATACACACAAGTCACAAAATAGGCCAATCCATTTATACCAAATTCACATATACATTCCAACTAATTAGACAATCTCAATCATGCATCATTATACTTAAATTTACAATGATATATCTTCTCAAATATCAACCATTCGACAACCAAAATACCTACTATCAATAAGCATCACAAAGCCAACCTGCATCACATAACATAAGCCATATGTACACATATAAATATACACAACCAAACTAACCAAATTAAGCCAACTTTCATGGTTGTATATACACAAGACCAAACTTTAAACATTATAAGCCAATTCAAAAGGCTAAATTCATCATCAACTTATATACCAAAATGACCAAAGTTCCTATACATGCCATATATTCCAAAAGCATAGATTCAAAAATACCAAAACGATAGCTTGATAGTGTGATGAAGTCTCCGATGATCCCTGAATCTAAGCTAGCTTTGAAATCACTATAAAACACAGAAAGATAAACAAAATAAGCTTTATAGCTTAGTAAGCTCATATAATTAATAAGTATAATTTTTCAACTAATTCAGAATTTAAAGAACATAAGTAAATATAAGTAATACATTCAATTCAATAATTTGCATGTTGTCATAATTCTATGTATCATGTATTATTTCACCAAATTTCACTTACTTTTCATATAAACTTATCAACTATCACTTACTTGCCAAACTTAACACGAGTACCTAAACTGATCTGTATCATTGCTTACATCCTTGTACCATCATCTTTTCCCGTTGAACCATTCATAATAATATCGGATACTCAGGAATCTCGCACCAAAGTGCCACATATATAGCCAATGTTATCTTAATCTCATATCACATGTATGCTCACTCTCAAGCTATCAATGAGCCTGCTCACAAAAGCTGTCAGTCAAGACGTAGCTACATAGTGCTCCTCACACAAGCTGTCAAGTAACCGCAGCACATTCTGGTATACTCAGCCACCAGTAGAACGTACAAGACCAGCACCCAGACACATAATCACAATAACCCCTAATGACATGTCACTAGTATCCTATCTATTCCTAAGGTTCAACTGGGATTCTCACTGTCTCAATGCTTTTTCGATAGATACCACAATATCGTAATATCACAATTATAATATTTAAGCATATAAATAGATAACAGTAAGCTTATTAATCATACAAACTTACCTCGATCATAAAAAAGATGAAATAGGTTGATTAGTCAAGTACTTTGTTTTCCCCCCGATCTAGATCTGAATTTCACTTTTCTTGATCTATATATAATCAAATTTATCGTATTTAATTATCACTCTATTCAATATAATCCAAAAACACTCATTAAAGCACATTTACACTTTTTCCCCAAGTATTTCACAACTTTTACAATTTAGTCCTTATTTCATAAAAACACAAATTAATGCAATTTGATACCAACCCATGTAAGCTAAAATGATTATTTTGAGGTCTATGATATGATTGCATGCTTGTGTGAAAATTCCATGCAGAAATTTTATTGATAAAGTGTCCATTTTAACATTTAGGACTAAATTGTAAAAGTTGCAAAATGTGAGTTCTAGAAGATTTAAGCATGAAATTGCCGTGGATTATTAGTTAGAGGTCCTTAAATAGCAATTTTCCCAATTTTTATTTTTTTGGACAAAAATGGGCATGAATAGGAAAATTTTGAAAGAAAGGCTTTAAGGGCATTTTTGTCATTTGGTTAATAAAAGAATAAAAAGAGAAAATAAGTCAAAAATTGGTGTCCATCTTCTTCATGTGTGTTGAAATTTCTAAGGGTTCCATAGCTAGGGTTTCTTCAACTTTCAAGCTCAATAGTAAGTGCATCTTAGCCCTATTTTTAATGCTCTTTACATTTTTGAAACCATCGTAACCCGATTTACCTATTTCTAGCCATATTTTGAAGTAGGGTTCATGTTTTAAATTTGACCCATGTATGACATGCATGTGTTTTGATGTTTAATGGAAGAATATGAATGTTTGATGTGTGATAAATGTAACAGCCTGATTTTGACCCTATTCAGAACGGTTGTTTCAGGACCACGAATCCGAATCAAAAAAATATTTTAAAATTATTTTCTATGTTTGTTATGTGTGAATTTATATTTGTGAAATTTTCGTGTTTTAATTTTGCTATTTGAGTGTCAATTTAATAAAAAGGGCTTAATCACGTAAAATAAAAATTTGATTGTTAATTGTAAAAGGGCCGAATTGAGGATGTCTTTATTGCATGAGGTATTTATGTTTCGATTAAACCACAATTATATGTAATGGACGGTAGTGACCTTATTATATAATGGTTTTATATTTTAAGTTAAAGGTTAATAATGTAAAATATGTAATAACATGTATATTATAAAACATAAAAATCAAAATAAGGTTTCATATTGTTTTGTTCTTGCCGAAAGTAAAAAGAAAGAAAAGAAACAAAAATTTTAAGGGTTCGACCAAAGCTAAGCTTGATTAAGGTATGTAACTAGCTCGGTTTTTGATAATTTTTACGTTTTTGAGATCATTGCAGTGTAATGTACAAAGCCCATGCTTGAATTTCTGATTTTGATGAATATTTTGAGTTATGACATTGATTAATATTTGAGTTTTGTGATGTTAGTTGATGAATTATGAAAGATATGTTTTAGATTAATATGTTTTGTATTGGAATTTTTTATGATTTTGAGTAATTAGGGCTTAATTGTAAAAATGATAATTTGAGCGACTAAAATGTGAAATAAATGAAATGTATGGACTGTATGAACATAAGGAAGATTCGGCCTATGCATGTTGTACTCAAATTTTGTATGTTTTGTGTTTTATGGAATTTGGACTAAATTGTAAAAAATGTAAAATGTTAGGGGTAAAATGGTAATTTGCCCATTTATTTACTTTTCAACTAATTGCGTGAAATTATGTTTGAATGTGTTTAATTTGAATATGTTTAGATCAAGAACCAAAGAAATCGAATTTGGATCAGGGAAAAACCAAAGTTATCGATTAGTCATCCCGTTCTGATTTTCGTTGTCTGAGGTAAGTTTATAAGCAAATAGATGTTAAAATTTAGCTTTATATGCTGAAACGAACTATGTAAAGTATATATGTTGTTAATCGAATGTGTATAAGCTTGGGAGTTATGTTTACAAATTTGTTTCGACCGAGTTATGACGTCCGAAAGCCCCGTATGAAGCTTAGGAATAGCTAGGATACATATTTTATGACATAGGATTTCTGATATGTGTTCTCGTGTAAGACCACGTCTGGGATGTTGGCATCGATATATGTGGTTATGTGTAAGACCATGTCTGGGACATCGGCATCGTATTTGATTCGTGTAAGACCCTGTCTGGGATAGTGGCACCGATATGTGATAGCATGTAAGACCACATCTGGGACGTTGACATTTTATGATATATGTGATTATCCGAGTATCCTATTTTACTTCGAATGGTTCAAAAGGCAATCATAAGTTGTGATTGAATGAGTAAAACGAGCTAAAGTGATCAGGTATGTGATAGCTTACTATCTATTTGAAATAAGGTAAGTAGGTTACTTGATATGTGTTGCAAATCATATATGATGTAAATGAAAAATATATCTGTTTATGGAAAGTACATTCAGCCAAAGGTTATATAAAATGATATCATATTTGTGATCCATGTGTAAACATATATAAATGATTGTATTCGGCCTTATGAATATAAATGTGAATACTTATGAAATGATTCATGAATATATGTATATGAGTTTATGTATATTCGGTTAAATAATGATATTATGGTTTTGAGATTGAATGATATATTTTGATATTATATATATGCATATTCGGCTAATTGAATGTATATGTTATATATGAAATTATAAGTTTAAAATTTTAGTATGAATTGGCTTGATTAAATTGGGTTGATATTGTTATTGAGTTATTTATTTGCTTATGACTTACTAAGCTATGATAGCCTACTATGTGTGTATGCTTACCTCTATTGTTTTATTTGTTTACCTTTATTGTTTTATAAATTTTGGAATCAAGTTACAAGCTCGGGGATCGTCAGCAAAGTCTATCACACTATCGACTATTTTCGGTACTTATAAGTTAAATTTTGAACGTATGGCATGTATAGGCTAGATAATGTTTGGAAATGTTGGATTTTTGTTTGTATATATATAAGCCACGCAAAAATGGCTTGCTTAATTATGTTAGGTTTGGTTTTAAGTTTGAATATACTATGGATATGTTTGGTTTTGGTTTTGATGTTTTGGCTATATGGATATATATACTTAGTCGAATATGTGATTATTGAATTAGTTTTGAATAACTTTTGTTAGTTTGCTTGATAAGTGATAATAGCATGTTAAAATTCGGTTTTGGTATGCTAAAAATGTTGGACGAATAGTTATTATGTATTGTACCTATATATATAATTGATGTGTTGATGTGAAAGGTAAAATAATATGTTTGATTATTCGGTTTAGTTCTTGGAAACGTTTCATGTGTGTAAAGTGATAGAGCATAATGGAAGTTGACATCAAATAAGGCATATGCATTTAGCATGTTATATATATCATCTAAAGTTTTAGTAAATGACCATATGAATAGTAACTTAGGTTTTAAATAAATAAGATGATTTGATGCAAGTTTAATATGTGGCTTTGTTATTGTGCTAAACTTATTAAGTAAATCTTATATGACATTTTTTGTGTATTAACAGAACATCAAATAAGTAAGTTGGTTTAGATAAAATTTATAATAAGGTTGCATGTATATTTGGTCTTAAGTAATGAGTAATGAGATGTTTTAATCCATATGCTTATATCTGGCCATTTGATAACGATTATGGTTGAATGTTATTTAATTTATGTGTAACCTGTAATATTTGGTTTGATTTAGTATATGTTCAAATGTGATGTATTAAGATGATTAATTTCTATGTGTATCCATGAATGTCTAAAAGTTGTGTTTCATTTGGTAAGACCTTATAACCCCTTTCCGGCAATAGATACGGGTTAGGGGTGTTACAATAAACATCTTTTACTAAGTGATTTCTAGTGAAAATGGCTAAAAAGGACTTATTTGTAAAGTTTGTAAAATGAGTAGTGAGATGTTTGAATTAATGAGAAATGTAGGTTGCTATGAGCATATTATAAGTTTAGCTAGGCTAGGGTAGCAAAGAAAATGAACACATTTCATTTTACGAACCTAGAGGCTAATTTGTAATTATGTGAAAGTTTAGGGCAAAATTGTAACTTTTCCAAAGTATGACTTATGGACTGATTTGAACAATGTGATAATTAAATAACTGAAATTTACTATTATAGATTAAGAAAAACGAAGTCCGGACCTAAACCGAGGAAGGAACAGGGTTGTGGACTAAATCCAATAGTTAGTCATATTTTGGTACCGAGGTAAGTTCGTGTATAAATAATACAACATTACATTATTATGTTTTTAATGCTTTAATATTGCATGAGTTGTGTAATTGTCTTTATGAATTTAATTAATGATGACTCGATGTCGATTAGACAAAGTTTGATATCTCGAAACCCCAGTTGAACCTTAGGAATAGTTAGGATACAAATGTCATGACATTAGGGTTATGTGCGATCCCATGTAAGACCATGTCTGCGACATGGCTTTGAAATCGATATGTAATTTCGTGTAAGACCATAGCTGGGCTATTGGCATCGATATGTGATCCCATGTAAGACCATATCCGAGATATGGCATTGGCATCCTACGATGTGTATGAGAGTTCCCAAGTATCTTTTAGTATTCCAAGTGGTTCAATGGGTAATCCAACGATTATGTCAAAGAGATGACAATGTATGATCATGTTAAAAGGGTACAAGTATGTACAAAAAGCTCATAGATATTGAGATTTTGAATCGATGAGACCTCGGTAAGAAGTGAATGAATGAATTATGATCATGAGTTTTATAGTACATTATGTAAATTACATGACTTAAAATGTACCTATGATACTTGATGACATTGTGATAAATATTATTATGTTATGTGTATAATACTGCATGGTTAACGTTATTAATTATTTACATGCAAAGTTACTAAGCTTTATGCTTACTCCCCTTTCTTTTCCATTTTCTTATAGTATCGCGAAGCTAGCTCGGCAATCAGAGGACGTTGGAGCTCGATTCACACTATCGAACTAATCTTTTGGGTATAATGAATTCAAGTATTTTGAGTATGGCATGTATAGGGACTTGGTCTTTTTGTTATATGTCATATTTGTTAGCCAAATGTGTTGGCTTATAATGATTTGATGATTCATTTTGTATATGGCCATGAGATATGGCTCATAATAATTATGGGGTTGTAATCTTCTTTGTATGTGCATGCATGTGCTATGGTCACTCATGATGTGGTTAAATTCATTTGGCATGGATGAATTATGAATATGATCATGGATGTTTGATGATGGAATTATGAGTAAATGGCATAATAACAACTAAGGCATGAATGTATAAAATATAAGTAAATTGATGTTACATATTGCATGTAATTTGGTAAGCTTGGTCTAAATAAAATATGAAGACTTAAGCTAGTGTAAATTAATAAGAAGTTGATATGCATAAACCATGTTTATGAATGTGTAAGTGCTCATTTATGCCATGTAGGATGTCATTGAGATGTGTAAGTGTGCATGTGTTATTAAGGGTGACAAAAGGCTTGGAAAATAGCCTCAAAGTTGTCCACACGGGTAGACACACATTCTGCCTCATAGGCGTGTGATCTAGTTGTGTGTCCCCTGCACCCTAATTAGGTAAAACAGAATGCCCAGTAGTAAATACACTTGTAGAGAAATAGTCGTGTGTCTCAACATGTGAAGGACACGGCCTTAGGACATGGGTGTATGCCCTAGCCGTGTGAAGTCTACACTTGATTTTTGGAATTTAATTTGCCACACGGCCTAAGCACACGGGTGTGTGACCCTAATTGTGTTGATGATGTCATAGATACAAAGTTACACGGGCTGAGGACACGAGCGTGTGTGACCACACTGCCTACCCGTACGGGCGTGTAACTCTTCAGAACTAGAAAATTTTCTAAGTATTGCAAAAGTTTTAAAAGTTCTTGGTTTAGTCCCGAACCATATCCAATGGATGTTTTGGGCCTCATAGGTTCGTATAAGGGATAATATGCTTTTGTATAAATGGTTTTAATTTGGGTGAAATTTCATGGCTCAGATTTGTATGAATGTTTATGTTTCAGTCCAGTAATGCATCGGACCCTGTTTCGGTGTCAAATACGAGTAAGGGGTGTTACATTTAGTGGTATCAGTGCTACAGTTTCATCAATTCTTGTACTAGCGTAGCATGTGTATGAGTCTAGCTATACATGCCATAAATGGATTATGATTGTGTGACGACTCCTAACCCTTTTAAATTATGTTTTCATATAGTATTGAATCCCAATCGAGCTGAAACTGATGATGTAGAAAGTAATGCGCCGGCTCCAAGGGGCAGCTCCAGTTGAGAGTAGACCCGTGACCATGAGTCAGGGAGGAGGAGAAGGGGCAAGGGAAGCCTTTCTCCATATGATGAATGCTTGGTATACGGAGTTCGTTTGAACAGACCTGAAAGCTAAACCCCCTCCACCCCCACCTATTCTTTAGCTTATTCCTGTAGCACCCCAAGGTATGATTTTTTGAGATTGAATAGACCTCCAGTAGATAAAATTTGAAAGCAAGGGGTCAAAGAGTTCCGAGCTAGTATAAATGATGACTTTGAGTGGGCAGCATTCTGGCTCGAGAATACCATCAGGGTATTCGATGAGTTATCATGCACACCTGAAGAATGCATGAAATGTGTTCTGTCACTCTTGAGAGACTCGGGCTATCAGTGGTGGAACACTCTTGTGTCAGTTGCACCAAGGGAGAGAGTTAATTGGGAATTTTTCCAAGAAGAGTTCTGTAAGAAGTACATTAGCTAAAGGTTTATTGATCAGAAGAGAAAGGAATTTCTTAAGTTAAAACATAGCCGAATGACGGTAACTAAATATGAGCATGAGTTCGTAAGACTTAGCAAGTACGCTTGAGAATGCGTATCTACTGAGGCCATCATGTGTAATAG
The DNA here is from genome assembly GCF_007990345.1 of Gossypium hirsutum. NCBI lineage: Eukaryota > Viridiplantae > Streptophyta > Magnoliopsida > Malvales > Malvaceae > Gossypium > Gossypium hirsutum. Next base: position 58,960,206 of record NC_053430.1, on the reverse strand, counting down.
GTTTGAGGATGAGTTAAATGAGGACATTTGATTGCTGTTTGGCATCCTAGAATTAAAAGAGTTTGTTGTACTGGTTAAAAGAGCTTGCAAGGCCGAGGAATTGGCTAAATAGAAAAGAAAAGCTGAGTTTAAGTCTCGAGATTCCAAGAAGAGACAGATGAGTAAGTCACTATAGTCCTCATCTAAGAAACCGAGAGAGTTTAATACTTGACCGAGTGCTTCAGTTGGGTACTTAAATAGAAATAAGGATAAGCAGTACTAGGTTTCAAAAGCTTAGACTACTTCAATTGCTAGCATTGGTAATGCCCAACCAAGTAGACCGGAGTGTTCATATTGTGGTAGACGTTACCTCGGCGAGTGCTGAGTTAATGATAGAGCTTGTTTTAAGTGTGGTTCCTAAGATCATTTCATTATAGATTGCCCCGATATGGTTGAAAAGGAGAGATTTCAGAGTGTAAAATCAGGCAATGCTACTTCTAGAGGGAGACCACAAAGAAATCTGGGAAATGGAATGAATAGTAAGAGTGCACTTAGAGATTCAGCTGTGAGACCCGAGGGTAGGGCACCTGCGAGGACTTATGGCATTTGCGCTCGCGAAAAGGCTTCATCTCCTGATATGATTATGGGTACTTTTTCTCTCTATGAGACTCATGTTGTTGCTTTGATTGACCCAGGATCTACCCATTTGTATATTTGTGTGAAATTGGTGTCTAGCATGAATATGCTTGTTGAGTCTACAGAATTTGTGATAAAAGTGTCAAACTCTCTAGGCAAGCATGTGTTAGTTGACAAAGGATGTAGCAATTTCCCTTTAATGAGTAAAGGTCATTGTTCCCTGGCTAATCTTATGACTTTGTCGTTTGATGAATTTGATATAATACCTAGTATGGATTGGTTGACCATGCATGATGTAGTGGTAAACTATGGAAGGAAAATCATTGAATTGAAATGTGAAAGTGGTGATATTCTTCGGGTTGAACCAGATGAATCGGATAGCTTACTTGTAGTGATTTTGTAACAGCCCAGTTTAGGCCCTAGTCAGAATAGTAATTTTGAGACCAGGAATCTGAGTCAAAAAAATATTTTAATATTACTTTCCGTAATTATAATATGTGAATTAGCATGTGTGAGAGTTTCGTATGAAAATTTTATCATTTGCGTGCTTAATTTGCAAAAAGGACATAATCGCGTAAAATGTAAAAGTGACTAGTTAATTGTTAAAGTGTTTAATTGCAATGTCTCTTTAAATGAGAGGTCCTTATGATGAAAATGGACCATTGGTTTAATGAATGGACAAGCATGGACAATAGTTAGTGGAATTTTAATGAAACAACTAAGGTTAATTTTGTAATTGATGTATTAAGTTATGATTAAATAAAACAAAGTATAAGATGAATGTTTTCATCTTATTCTTGCCAAAAATATCAAAGAAAAAGAAAGGTTGAAGCACAAGTAGGGTTCGGCCATATTTAAGTTCAATTAGGTAAACATTCGAGCTCGGTTTTTGATGATTTTTACATTTTTGAGATCGTTACTTAGTAATCTATCAAGCCCATACCCTAATTATTGAATTGGTTGATGTTTTTGAAAGATGCCATTGATGAATTCATGTGTTTTATGATGTTTAATGATGAATTAAGAAAGCTTACTACTTGATATACATGTTTTGTAAAGTGATTTTGAGTAAAAATGCATATTACGGATTTAATTTAGAAAAGTGTAAATTGAGGGGTTGAACTGTGAAATAAATTAAAGTTTTCGGCTCCTAAAGGTCCTTATAATATTTGGCTATGCATGGGTTCACTGAAATTATGTGTATTTTGTGTTTTTGTGAAGTAGGGACAAAAGTGTTAAAATGTAAAAATGTGAGGGCTAATTTGTAAAATGCCTTAACTATGTGTATATGGATTGAATTGAATGATTTGTTGAATAAAAGGGTTAATTTTGAATACATATAGATCAAGAAAAGAGTAATTCAGATTTAGATCGAGGGAAATCAAAGATTATCGAGTAAAAGTTCCAAATCGTCAATTTCGAGTACGAGGTAAGTTCGTACGTGATAAATGATGTTATAGTTATGTTTTAATGCTTTGATAATGCATAAATTGTATAGATATTTGATTATGGTTTGAGTTTGATGATAATTGACTAAGTTCGACACTAAGTGTGCGGTTCAAAATAGCTTCGGCTACAAATGGTACTAAGTGTGCGAGTTGGAATAGCTTCGGCTATATGAGGCACTAAGTGTGCGATACCAAGATAGTTTCGATTTATTAAAATGGCACTAAGTGTGCGAGATTGTTATGGCTTCGATAAATCATTGATGCACTAAGTGTGGAAATATTAAAGCATGGAAAGATTTTTGAATGAATTAATGTGTTTGAACAAAAGGAGAGAGTGAAATGAATAAATATGGGAAAGTTCAGGTATGTTCGATACCTATGTGGTAGATGATATTGTGTGAATAAAGCTTGATGAATTTGTATGAACAAATAAAACGAGATAGAATAGAATTGATGGATGAATTGTGAATTACTAAGTGTTTATTAGTTGATTATTTATGGTGCGAACTTACTAAGCTTTAAAGCTTACTGTGTGAAATGTTCTCTATTTTACAGTGTTATTAAGCTAGCTCGGATCTGGGGATATTCAGCGACATCAATCACACTATCGGACATCTAATTTGGTACCATTTTGAGAATTGTATATATGGTATATGGCATGTATAAGCTAGAGTTATTTGGTATGTTTTGTGTTGTGATTATAGCCATGAAACTTGGCTTGTAAATGTTGTTTTATATGGCCTCTTAATTTGGCTTAAATAGTGTGTTTGATTAGTAAGTTATATAATGCATATAATGTAATTGTGATGGTTTGAATATGGAATATTGAAATGGTAAATTTTATGATATGAAATGGGTGACAAGATAATGAGTTTATGTACTTAAAATTTATGTAAGCTATAATGATTTTGGTGTAGATTGGTTGTGAAATTGAGTAGTGAATTGGGTGGTATTTTAATGGCATAAAATATGTACAAATTAGTAGATTTGGTTGCCTATGAATGTATGCCAATAATGCTAAAATGTTGTGGTTTTGGAGAGCATGAGATAGGTTGAAATGTGGCTTAAACCAAGCCTAATTTCACCCCACACGGATGAGCTCACAGGAGTGTGTCTCGACCGTGTGCACGACCTAGACACACGGGCGTGTCTGGTGGCCGTGTGAGCACACAGCCATGGTACATAGGCGTGTATGGCCATTTCGAAGGGTACACGGGCTAGACACACGGGCATGTGATCGTTCATGTGACCCAAGTCAGTTTCGACCATGGCCAAGGCACATGGGCATGTCTTGTGGCTGTGTGGTGAAGTCAATATGTATGCCCTGTTTTGCCACGGCCTTGACACACGGGCGTGTCTAATGCTGTGTGAGGCACACGGCCTGTTCACACGGGTGTGTGACCTGTATAACTTTGAAAAATGTTTAAGTTTTGAAAAATTTTGTATGAGCTCGGTTTAGTCTTGACCCTTTTCTAAAGCATGTTTAAGGTCTTATTGACCTACGTAAGGGACTTTATAATTATGTGTGACGGTGATGCTATGATGATTGAGAAATGAATGTGATATGTTTAGATTTGTTCGGTAACGCCTTTAACCCTAGTCCGGCGATGGATACGGGTTAAGGGTGTTACAGATTTATTCTATGACTGCTCAAAAATGTTTATGAAAAGGTTATGAAGTTTATCTTGCCTTTGTACTGAATACAAAAGAGTTTGAGTTGAAATTTGAATCAGTGCCGGTAGTATGTGAGTATTCGAATGCGTTTTTGAAAGAGTTGCCCAGATTGCCTCCGATTAGGGAAGTTGAGTTTGGTATTGATTTAATTCTCGACACTGCACCTATTTCGATTGCTCCGTATAGGATGGCTCCGACGGAATTAAAGGAGTTGAAAGTTCAGTTACAAAAGTTAATGGATAAAGGTTTTTCGAGACCTAGTTATTCTTCGTGGGGTGTACCGGTACTATTTGTGAAAAAGAAAGATGGTTCAATGAGATTGTGCATTGGTTACCAAAAGCTCAATAAGGTAACCATAAAGAACAAGTATCCCTTGTCAAGGATCGATGATTTGTTTGATCAATTGAAGGGAGCCATAGTGTTTTCAAAGATAGACTTTAGGTCTGGTTACTACCAGTTGAGAGTTAAGGAGTCTGATGTGTCGAAATCTACATTTCGGACGAGGTATGGTCACTATGAATTTTTTGGTTATGACTTTTGGTTTAATGAATGCTCCTACTGTATTTGTGGATTTGATGAGCCGTATTTTCCGACTGTACTTGGATAAATTTGTTGTTATTTTTATTGATGATATACTGATTTATTCTTGTGATGAGACCGAGCATGCCGAGCACTTGAGAACGGTTTTGCAAACTTTGAGAGACAAGCAGTTGTATGCTAAGTTTAGTAAAAGTGAATTTTGGCTTAGAGAAGTTGGATTTTTGGAGTTGACTCGAGTAAGATATCGGCTATTGTTGAATGGAAATCACCGAAGAATGTGTCAGAGGTTAGAAGCTTTCTAGGCTTAGCTGGCTATTACAGATGGTTTGTTAAAGGATTTTTCGTGATTGCTAGTCCGTTGATGAGGTTATTACAGAAAGATGTCAAGTTCGAATGGACAGAAAAATGCCAAAAGAGTTTTGAGACACTAAAGGCACTGTTGACCGAGGCACCGATTTTAGTACAACCTGAACCGGGAAAGAATTTGTAGTTTATAGTGACGCATCCTTGAATGGATTGGATTGTGTACTCATGCAAGAAGGCAAGGTGATAGCTTATGCCTCAAGGCAGTTGAAGCCACATGAGAAAAATTATCCGACACATGATTTGGAGCTAGCCGCCAGTGTGTTTGCGTTGAAGATTTGGAGACACCATTTGTATGGCAAGAAATGTCGAGTATTCACTAATCATAAAAGTCTAAAGTACTTGATAACTCAAAAGGATTTGAACCTACGACAACGGAGATGGCTAGATTTGATAAAAGATTACGAGTTAGTGATTGACAACCACCTAGGAAAGGTGAATGTGGTCATCGATGCTTTGAGTAGGAAGTCATTATTTGATTTAAGGGCTATGAATACACAGTTGGCTTATTCATATGATGGTTCGATTATAGCTAAGTTGAGAGCTAGGCCGATGTTTCCCCAAGAGATTTATGAGGCTTAAAAAGTGACAGTGAGTTTGAAGACAAGAGAGCTTAGTGTGAGTTGGGTATTGAATCAGGTTTTTAGATTGGTTCTGATGGTTGCTTAATGTTCTGAGATAGGATTTGTATTCCTAAAAATACCAAGTTGACTCAGATGATTTTGCATGAGGCACATAGTGATTGTTTGTCTATACATCCGGGAAGCACGAAAATGTACAACTACTTGAAGAAATTGTATTGGTGGCCGAGTGTGAAAAGAGATATTTTCGATTTTGTTTCGAGATGCCTGATTTTTCAGCAAGTAAAAGCCGAACACCAAGTATCTTTCAGGCTTACTTCAGCTTGTGATGGTTCCCGAGTGGAAGTGAGACCATATTACTATGGATTTTGTGACGAGTTTGCCTTTGACACTGAGAAAGAAAGATGATGTATGGGTTGTTGTAGATCGATTGACAAAGTCGGCTCATTTTGTATCGGTACGTACCAACTATTCACTTGATAAGTTATGTAACACCCCTAACCCGTATCCATCGCCGGAATGGGGTTACGAGGCATTACCGACCAAAATACAACTCAGAACATACCTTCATTTCAATTCATATGCCAAATAATATAATCATTTCAATACTAATCATCTAGTAAAATTTTAAACCAATCTAACATGCTTCGGTTCTATAATTCATACAATTTCCAATTTAATATTCAATCATTATAACCAATGAATTATGACAATCGAATGCTTAACTTATAACCAAGTATATTTCATTTCATATACTAATCATATATTAAGACATCCAATCATATAAATATAATTCATTAACTACCTTTCAAAAACACTATTTATAAATATGCATTTCTTCACTATTTACTAAGTCAAGCCAAACCACTTGATTTACTAATCGTTAATATATATATACAGCATTAACATCTTCACTTATGGTCAAATATAAAATTTGGTCTTACCAAATTTTACGCATTTTACCAAAATAATAACTACTAATTTTACACATAAGTGCTGAACCAAATCATACCATAATTACAATATCACTTAACTAATGAAATATCCAAAATATCAATTTGTCATTTACCAAATTCATAAACCACATATAAGGCACATTTTAAACTCAAGCATTTAACTTAACAACTTAACCATTAATTACCGAATCATAAACAAAACATATCATGGGCATGTAAAAACATATTTTACCAATTGAGAACCCAATATAAATACACACCCCTTAACTATATGCATAGCCAACCTTTTAACTATATATTCGGTCATAAAGTTTATTCTTCGATAATTCAACCAATTTCACGATTTAAATCAAAACAAATTGTATCATTTATAACCGTACCAAAATGAACATCAAATAATTTACAAAACATATTCATACTTTAATATCTCAAACCTTACCTTAACAAACAATATGCAAGCTATCACATATACATAGCTTAGCTTATGAAAGCATATGTATTATATCATAAACACATCTTTTACCAATTACCTCACTTAAGCCAAAATTTATAATCAACCACCACACAAAATATTCCACAAATCATACTTCCAAAATGAGCTACTTTCATGGCCGATTATATTTCATCATTAATGCATCTCGTTTTCAAATCATATAATCAACATCACAAACATATCATCAAAACACAAATCATACCTATCATATAACAAGCATACCAAAATAAACTCCAACCATGTCAAATATAATCATAATTTGATCAAACCTTGAAATCGAGCTTAACAAAATAAACAAGCCATTTCCGCATGGCTTATATATATACACATACCAAAATCAACATATCCAAATATAATCTAGCCTATACATGCCATAGGTTCAAAATTCAGCTTATAAAGTATCGAAAACAGTCGATAGTGTGATAAACTTTGTAACACCCTTAACCCGTATCCATCGTCGGACTAGGGTTAAGAGGCATTACCAAACATATCAGAACATTTCGCAATCATTTCACAATAAAAAATCAAGCATCGTCATATTATAGTCAAACATAAACATTAAGTACCTTTCTTAGGTCAATGAGACCATAAACATGCATTAGGAAGAGGTTGGGACTAAATTGAACACATACAAAATCTTTATTTTCCAAAACTTAACAATTTTTCTTAATTATAAAGGTCACACGCCCGTGTGAATAGGCCGTGTGCCTCACAAGGCATTAGACACGCCCATGTGTCTAGGCCGTGACAAAATAGACCATACATACTGACTTACACACACGGCTAACCATACACCCGTGTGCCAAGCCCGTGCTCAAGACTGACCTTAAATTGTAGGACTACCTTAAGGGTCACATGGCTATGTAACATGACCGTGTGTCGTACATGGCTGAGACACACGCCCGTGTCTCTGCCCGTATGGACAAAAATAGGCCATTTGAATAGCCAATTTGCCACCCAATTTGAGTCCTCCCTACAAGCATCATTCAAGCATCAATATACTACATTTTCAGCCAAATTGAACTCCAAACAAGTATCACTCAATCTATAATGTCATCCATCAATTTCATGTTCACTTTCTATACCAAAACATACCAATTTCACATGCAAAATTCATTTACTCATACATGATCAACATCTGAAATTACCATGTCAATCTCATACGAAGATTATACCTTACATACATACCATAAAACATACTTCTCAAACTGAACTCATACCATGCCTGAATATCCACAAACATTGACATCTTTAGTAATCAATTTTCGCATGGCTACATATAAATCCACAAGTCAAAATGAACCATCTTAAAACTAGCCTATACATGCCACATTACCAAAACTTAAAGCTTTTATTTACCAAAATGATAACCGGATAGTGTGACAACGTCTCCTCCAACATCCAACCCGAGCAAGTCTCTGAAACTCTATAGACATAGGATAATACGCGGAGTAAAATTTGAAAGCTTAGTAAGTCATAAGCAAATAATTCATTTTAATGATATTTATAAATCAATATCATTAAACCAAATTTAACAAATCTCAATCACATGTACATTCATTATACGTATAAATTCATAGAACCACATTAAATAACTCCACTTATCTAGTTTATCAATGAACATATAACCATACTTTCAAAATCGAATAGCAACCTCGACGAGATCTCCTACACGATTTCTCCTATAATCAACCGTTAATAGATCAGCTGACAATAATTGAACCAAATCAAGAACCATCCAATATAACACTTACACATTCGGCCACCATCCATAATGGCCTTAGGCACCTTACCTTTGCCGAGATTTATGACGAGATCTAGCCACTCCGGTGATCCAAGCTAATCCAAATCGACACTACACCTTGCTGCTCCTCCACTATAGAAACCATAAAATATTAAAATAAGAACCCCATAAAGCCTATACCCATATTCGGCCACCCCCTAAACTAGAGGGGTTTCGGCTTTTGGGCACTAGTTACTCTAGGAATCGTTTAGAGTTCGAGCACTTACCACAGTCTTTCTCCTCTTGAATCCGTTATGCCTAAAAGATGAGGGAATTGAACACCAACAAGTGAAAAGGAAATAGAGAGTTGCTGGTCAACAAAGATTCGGCACCCCCTAGCTTCACTGATTTCGGCTTTTGCGGTATTTCGGCAGAAGTGGAGATAAAGGAAAGAAACAATGGATGAATAGAGGAAAACAGTGGACTGGTTTGAAAGAAGGAGAAGGAAGAAAAGGTGAACGGATAGATAATAGATTCGGCTGAAAAAGAAAAAAAGAGAGAAAAGACTAACCTAAAGGGAGAAAACGGCACACAAGTACCTAAGTGCCGAAAATCCCTAACTAAACCCCTTTTGCCGAAAATCCCCTCTCCAATCTCCCTTATTCGGCCAACTCTATCTTCGTATCAAATCCCTAAAATCTCTCCCCTTAACCCTCCTTCATCTATGCACTTGACTAATTCAAACTCCTCCAACAGAATCCACCTGGGTTCCAACACTTACCCTTCCTGCACATAAAAATAAATTACCCTTATTTGCCAACACAGGGAATCGATCCCATGTCTTCCCTTAAGCTCCACACGCCACCTTTTTAGGAGCTTAGTGGCGTCACCCTTGCCACTTTACCAAAGCTCTTTTTGTGATACATTTTCTCCCACAACTTTACATGAGGTCACCTAGCCAGAACCCCTAACTCTTAAGTCCAAATTTTGAAAATTCTACCGGGTTTTGGCCAACACATGGGCCTTCCATAAGCCCATTTACATACTCAAATTATGAATTCCATAATCACATACCAAATTTTAGAAACTTACTTAAAATATCAAGAATCGCGAAAACCCAAAAATCAGGATGTTCATAGGATAATACACGAAGTAAGCTTTGAAAGCTTAGTAAGTCATAAGCAAATAATTCATTTCAATGATATTTATAAATCAATATCATTAAACCAAATTTAACAAATCTCAATCACATGTACATTCATTATACGTATAAATTCATAAAACCACATTAAATAACTCCACTTATCTTGTTTATCAATGAACATATAACTATACTTTTAAAGTCGAATAGCAACCATTAGCTCATCATATAAATCAAGCTCGCACATATTCATTTCATCGCCAACCTAACCATGGTCATTTATGATGAATCATACATAAAGTTATATCAACTTCTTTTTAAACCTTCCAAACTCGAACATCTATAATTTCCTTATTCATCTAAACCAAATTGCATATATAAATCATATATCCAACTCACCATTTTAATTTCAATACCTATTCCAGTTTTTGAACCAAGAAATCATACGTCACAGTCATGTTTCATAAATCTCATATCCTAAACAAAGCACCACAATTTCATATAGCGAGTATATCTAATACATCACACTACTCATCTTTATTCAAAGTCATATCTTACTTTCGTTTCACATTTTTAATCTTATGAATAGCATTAATAATGCCATTCAATCCAACTCATTTCACCATTCATTTACATAATTTTTCATCTACTTCATACTTAACATCATCCACCACATAGATTTCGTACATACCTGTACCATTACGTTCTTATCTATCACGCTTATCATTTCAATGCTCAAAACATTAATTCATTCGATCATCCTTGAACATTCAACGAACTCGCCCACTTAGTTCTAATTAATTAACCGAAGCTATAATTGTATTGCACACCTAGTGCCAATTAATTAGCTGAAGCTATAATTGTATTGCACACTTAGTGCCATTATATTAAATCGAACTTATACCGGTGTCACCCACATAGTGCCATTTACTCAGCCAATGCTATTACAATCTCACACACCCAATGCCATTTTAAATGCTGTAGCTATTACTTTTATCGCACATTTAGTGCATCAAATCCAATTCACATATTACATATTTCAATCTCACAAGCATATATATATTTTTACAACTCAATTCAGCATATATAATGCACACACATTTCAATTTAACAACATTTATATACTTATGAACTTACCTCGTACTAACACGAACGAACCGAAACGACTATTCAATAATTTTTTGACTTTCCCCAATCCAAATTTGATTTCCTCATTTCTTGATCTAATTCAATACAAATTTAACTTATTTAATCATATATTCAATCAAATTCATCTAAAAACACATAAATGGGTTCATTACACTTTTTCCCATGACATTTCACATTTTTCGCAATTTAGTCTCTATTTCACAAAACACAAAATATTCAAAATTTGACTACACTCATGCTTGGCCGAATTTCACTAATGTCCTTAGCAGCCCATTTTTTCATTTATTTCACATTTTAGTCCCTCAAATATCATTTTCACAATTTAATCCCAAATAACCATTTTTACTTAAAATCACTTAATTAAACAAGATAATCTATCAACATGTAATTATTTTTCATCATCAAACCACAAAAACAACAAGTTCTCATCAATTGAAAATCAAAAAATACACAACCAATTCAAAAATTCAAGCATGGGTCAGCTAGTATTAGAAGCAACGATTTCAAAAACATTAAAATTATCGAAAACAGATAAAAAATCATACCTCATTTTTCCAAGATTAGTGTTGAACCCTTAAAGTCTCTTTTTCTTTCTTTCTCCTTTGTACTTTCGGCCAAATAAGATGAACATCCATAATTTTTTTATGCTTTGTTTTATTTAATATAACATTTATTAATCAATTTCCATTTTTAACCTTTAATTCCATTAAAAACTACTCCAAATGCCATGCCACTAACTCCCACTATCTCATAAATGGGCTATTTACCATTTAAGGCCATTATATTAAAAAGCCAAGGTCAATTAACACCTTTAACTAATAGCATGGAAGTTTTACGCTTTACACGATTTAGTCCTTTTTACCGAATTAACCATTCAAACAGTAAATTTTCTTCACAAAATTTTCACACGATTCTAATATCATGCTGTAAATATTAAAATAATAATAAAATAAAATTTTCAATGTCGAATCATGGTCTTGAAACCACTATTCCGACTAGGGTCTAAACTGGGCTGTTACAACTCTCCCCCTTAGGGATTTTCGTCCCCGAAATTCTTATTAGAAAGTAAAAATAAGAATTTGCTTTCACATAGTACATTTCAAATTCACATATATCTTCAGACTTCATATCTCTTTAATCTCACAATTAAGATTCTGATTTGTTTTCCACTATGCATCTTATCAAAATGAATCTGCTTCTAAATGTATTGAGTTACCTTTATTTTCTGCTTTATTACGCTAATGATATCTCTTGAATCATTTACTTACAAAGCTTGATCTTAAACAACAGAGTTAAATAATTTTCACCATACAATACCTTATACAATGTCACTTCTATTCCCACTTGACAGTTATCAAGCAACAACAATCTTTTTTAGTTGCTTTAAAACTCTAAACCACAGTGATACATAAATATTTCAAGAATTTGATTTGCGTTCCTCAATTTCACTATAATTTCATACTCACAGATTACTATAATTTCCATCAAAATTATCATATGAGTTCTAAATCTTAATCCGAAACAATAATGACTATCACCATAAGTAGACTTGCCATTATAGAAACGGATAACTCAACTATTTAATCAAAAGAGGAAATCCATACATACCGAGAGATTTCTTCAGACGGCTAACAATGTTTCAAATAACTCTATCTTTTTCAATAACAAAGATAATTCCAATATAGAATGCAGCCACACTCTATTTCTATAATTAACAGAGTCAGGATGATCACATTTCACACTCAATCATTGATATCATGTCTTAGACTGTTGTGTATCTTGTTAATCCAACATGAACAGATAAACTATCACTGAGAGTTTCTTGTAGCAGTTGTTGTATATTCGTATAGCTTTTCAGTATACACACTCTATCTCGAAATAACAAATAATCATCGGTACCGCATCTGAGGTTCTGAATCAGAAATCAATTTATGCTGAACCCCTTTTTAACTTAAAATTCGCTGACACATTTCTGAATTTCATAGTTTAAAACTATTCATTACCTAATAAAATCCATCACGTTTTTATTGCTCAAAAAGAACACAAATGTTTCCTATTCAAAACATCCGAAACTATAATCATTTCCCTCGAATAAGAATCACTTACAAACTCAAAATTTCTTCAACGATTCAAACTAACTTTGTTGTGCCAAGTTCGGATCTTTCTTTAGTAGTAAACATTTTAAACTCTTGTAGTCGTCGTATATATCACATAACTCTATATTCAACTCAGACGAAACCAGAACTGACATTTCGGTTGTTAATGTTTTCAGGCAAAAGAAAGCTTCAACATTCAAACTAACTTTAATTTACCACCATTTCTCATATAGAACTGTTCTGATAGATATAATTCTAAATCAAGTCTTCAAGAATATAAATTCTTCTTTCAAACTATCTTGAATTCACACATGTACGTTCAAAGTTTAGTTCCAATACAGTGAATAAATTCAAACACATGTAACTCAATGATCTTTTCAATCATATAATTCTAGTCAGACTAAATCACTGAATCGATCTTTTCGAAGAAATCATTTCTTCTCCTTAGAAGAATAGTCCCAGACATATCATTATACAGATGCCACAATCATCACATAGAAATCATAATGTCATAATAAGACTGATGTAACAACCCGTTTTTAGGGTTAATCAGAACAGTGGTTTCGGGGCCACTAAATCCGATGAGTAGGTTTGTAAATATTATATTTAATATTTTGAGTTAATTATGAGTTTAAAAAAGGTTTTTGATATTGTGATTTTTGTTTTATAAGCGATTTATTAAGCTCAAGTGATATGACCCTAAGGTCAAGTGGGTTTAGAAAATGAGGTATCGAGACCTCATTTCTATAAACTGAGTCGTAAATATTTTTATAAATATTTACAGAGTGGCAATAAGATGATATTAAAGTTTCGTTGAAAAATTTTATTGTTTTGATAGTTAATTAAGCAAAAAGGACTAAATTGCGCAAAGCGTAAAAGTTGTGTTCTATAAGTTAAAGATATTAAATAGTTATGGAATTAAATAGTGGGAGTCCTTAAGTGGTAATTATTCCATAATTGTTGATAGTGGAATTCCATGGCTTGGTATAATGGAAATTATTAATGTATATTAAGGTTAAATATGGTATTTGGTAATTATAATAAAATAAAATAAAACAAAAGCCAAATTACATGCTATCATCTTCATCAATAGCCGAATGTGAGAAAGAAAATAAGGTTCTCAAAGCTTTGAAGGTTCGGCCATGGTTGTTCATGCATGTAAGTCCATGTCGTCTCGGTTTTTAATAATTTTTACGTTTTTGAGATCGTTGCTTCGTAATCTAGCCGGCCCGTACCTCAAATTTCAAAATTTTTAAAGTATTTGGATGATGCCATTATTGAATGTTTGAGTATCTTGTTGTTTGATGATGAGTAATAAATCTTTGATGTTTGATTTTCATGATTGATTAAGTGATTTTTGATAAAAATGTGTATTAAGGACTAAATTTAGAAATTTGTAAATTGAGGGGTCAAAACGTGAAATAAATAAAAGAAATGGGTTGCTAGAGACCTAAGGTAAATTCGGCCTAACATGGGTTTGATGAAATTTTGAGTAATTTGTGTTATTTTGAAATAGGGATTAAATTGTAAAAATGTGAAATGTTAGGGGATAAAATGCAAAATGCCCAAATTATGTGTCTTTAGATAAAATTTAATGAAATGTTGAATAAGTGAGTTAATTTTGGTATTAATTAGATTGGAAAAAGTAGAATTCGGATTTGGATCGGGGGGAAAATCAAAATGGTCGATTAGTCGTCTCGTTCCGATTATCGTCTTCCGAGGTAAGTCCTTAAGTAATTATATTTGATTTGCTGCGCGCTTAAGATTATATAATATGATAAGTAATTATTTGACATTTACAAGTTCGATTTGCAATAAGTATATTGAATTTCAGCTATAAAGCCGAATATGAAATGGATGATTTATGTATATAATGTGGCCGAATGACTATTAAGTGATGATGTGAAAGTGTGTAATATGTGTATACAATTTTATTGTACTTGTTTGTATAAAGTCGAAGGTGAATTGAATGGTATATATGTGGTGACAGAATAGCTATTATGAAACAAAGTCAAAGAATGGGATATTTGTATAATAGATGAATTGTGACTATTGTTCCTACTTGATCGAGGTTGTGTGTGAAATAATTTGTGAATATGGCATATAGTCGAATGGTTATTAAAAGTGTAACCAGGATAATGAAAAGATTATGTGTTCCTTGTGTATGATTATTGAACCGAAAGTTAAAAGGTAGGTGTACATTTTGTGCTTATATTCGAATGAAGCAATTAAATTGTTAATGTGAAATATTATGTGAAATGCGTTAACATGTGAATAAATATGCAAGACACTGGAAATGAATCCGGGCTAAAGTCCCGCAGGCTTCGTGCTGGAAATGTATCCGGGCTAAAGTCCCGCAGGCTTCGTGCTGGAAATATATCCGGGCCAAAGTCCCGCAGGGTTTGTGCTGGAAATGTATCCGGGCTAAAGTCCCGCAGGCTTCGTGCTGGAAATGTATCCGGGTCAAAGTCCCGCAGACTTGTGTTGGAAATGTATTCGGGTTAAAGTCCCGCAGGCTTTGTGCTGATAATATAATTTTGGGTTTTATACCTAGTAGGCCAAGTGCCGATGAATTTGATAAAAGCATACAATTACAAGATCCTACACTAAGTTAAGAAATTGAAAGTGCATTACATATTAAGTTGGCCAGGTATGTATCATGTACTCGTATGCGATTTTGATTTGAATTAAATTATAAATATATATAAAGTGATGCATCTGTGAATAAGTGTTATGACTATAAATGTGATTGTGATATATTCGGTAAATATGTGAAGTTATGTGAAGTGATTCTATGTTTATATTCAAATATAAACACTTGGTCCTTGTGGAAAGGTTTGTGGAAGTATATGATTTTATTTTTAGGTGATTACGATCTTGGAAAATTAAATGTGAATATGATATTGTATTTCATTCGTTTCAATTGAACTAAAGCTGATAGTGAAGCCTTTTAATGCCTATGTTATATGAGTTCGATCTTGAATGACATGATATACATGTTTAGATAATTTGAATGCAAGGAATGTGTGAAAGAGCAAATTTGTAAAAATCTGCTTGGGATAGCAACTGTAGCGTGATTTTGGATAATCACCATAAATTGTGAAAATTGAATTAGAAGATGAATAAATTATGAAATTAAAGCTTAATGAGTCTAGTTTCTTATAAAAGAAACCATGTAAGCAAAAGAATTTTAGATAATGAGATATTTGAAGTGGAGTGAGACAGAGTCAAAATGACTTTGAAATCCCTTGTTCTGTCTTTAGAAAATCATTGTAAATTGTACAATGATGATTATAAGATAAAATTTATATTCTTAGACTCCTTAATGAATCTAGTTTCAAATGAAGTAAACGATAACATATTTCGAATTCTGTGTAATGAGAAAATTGATTTGTAGTGAAGAGTGGTCAGAATAGTCAAATAGTGAAACAGGGGAAACTTCAATAAAAATCTGGTATTGATTGGTCAAACCAAAAATTCTGAAAATTTTATGGATGGAATATATATAAGTCTATTTTCAGGAAAAATTAACGGAACTTTATTTGTAGTTTCTTATCTCCAGTTATAAATAATTTAGTGACTGTTGCTCAGGAAAACAGCTTGTAGTGAATTTGTGATTTTGTTGCAAACATGGTTAAAACTAGTTAATGAGATACTTTTTGAGTTCTTATGATCTTATTTCTGATTTCAATATTTGGTTTTAATTGAGTTCAGATTCAAGTGAGGTGAATTTGCTAAATATGCATTATGTTCATGGATACTTGGCCGAAATGGCAATTACCTAGGAATGATTTCTTGAAAATTTGAAATAATCGATCTATCAGTAAATTAATTGTTTGCATTGCTTAAAACTTACTAAGCATTGAAGCTTACTCCGTGTTCTCTTTTCCATTCCTTATAGGTTTATCCTTTAGTTCGAGTTGGAAGAGCCGGAGATATCATCACACTACCGAGTCATTATGTGAGTTGAGAAAATGGTATATCATCATGATTTAAGGCATGTATTGGATAAACTATAGGTAGAATGATATTTTGACTTTGTATACATTATAGCCATGCGAAGATGGCTCGCTTATTTTGTTTAGAGAAGCCTTATAATTGAACTAATGTGTTGAAATGTTTTAGTTATAACTTGATAGTAGTTAATTTGTTATTAGATATTCGGTTATGTTTTGATAGTTAGTCATTTTGGAAATTTATAAGAGCTCTTATGAAAAAATCAATGCGACAGGTTGCATTGTTGATAAATTATGTCTGGTAAATATCTTTGACCTTATAGAAGTTTTGTTCAGTCAAGTAATACCTCATAACCTTATTCCGGCAACGGATACGGGTTAGGAGTGTTACAATTGACGTCTTACCCATAACCACAAATAATATCCCGGCTGTTAAGAAAGCATTTGAACACAGGAGAAAACCAAATATGATTTGAACAGCAACCAATGCAGAAACACAACTTTTATAACTCTGATAACGGTATTGTCGTACTTCCAAATTTCAGAACAGAAATTATGATTATAATAGTTATAACCATTTTTGCCAAATAGATATCTCTTATAGATGATCATATAAAATCATAAGAAAACTAGAATAGTGAAATTTTCAGCATCTAAAGCTACACTGAATATCCAAAAATTACAACCCATATAGAATGATATCAACTCTGATGATATCCCAGAAAATGTCCAGAAAGAATAATGTCACTCATAAATATTAAATTCCACACATATTTTCATCAAAACAATAATTAGTAGAAGCAGAGTATTAGCCTCATACGGACTTTACCGTCGATTTTCATATTCACTCAAAGGAATAAATACCAAAAATATCGAACATAATCCAAACAGACCAACCATACCTTCATCTATTAGTAGGTTTAGCTAACGTTCTCATACGATAAGAATTCTTTCTGAACTAAACAGTCACATATACTTTTGATAATTGCACTCAGCCATTAATACAATTCAATCATCATTTCAACTATCTAATTCTGCCATTAGAAATTTTCACATTATCCCTTCACTAACAGAAGTCAATTCAGAAAGCTTCTACTAATATTTTCTTTAGATAACATACCTGAATAAATCAATTGATCGGAGTTAACTTCTTCAGTAACAGTGGCATTACATAATCTGAATAATCTTCAGAACTATCCATTATCTTTTTTAATATTGTCTTCATTTGCTAATTCATTCTCTTTTGTGACTACATTATTAATCTTTCGAACACGGACTTCTGTAACTCCACACTCGAAAACTTGTTCAACCCAAATCTTACAGATTTTATTGTAACATTTCACTGATAAGGGGGTAAGGGTAGTAAAGCCTCAAATTTAACTCGTACATAAATGCACCTATCACATGCTATTACCAATAGCTAATTCATTTCTAATTTCACATTCTCAAAATGTTTAATAAACATTTTCTTTTAATCACTTGTGTTTTTAACACATAGTTCATATGCCAACTCAAATCGCTAATTCACAATCAAAACATTCATATAGCAATCATAGGCCACATATCACAAGTCATATACTCATATCATTTCATTCATATGAATCATGCCACAATACAAAAGAAATTTCATATTTCTCATATGGCCCAAATATTCACAGTCACTAGCTTATAAACTTATCATGTTTTCAAATAACTCACATAAAAATTAATCATATACATGCATACTTTTCATTGCCAAATTTCATATAATTTCATACCTCTATGAGTCTTAACTCATCATCAACACATTTCCACTAAAACATTTGAGTACACGTTCCATACTATCAGAATTTGCTCGGTTAGAAAACTTATCTATCTCATCAAAACAATTTTCATCAGAGTTGGAAGATATCACACTATCACAAGTTAAATGTAGCATGTATAACTGAATCACATACGCTATGGTAGTCCTAGAATCGACTAAACCATAGCTCTGATACCAATAAAATGTAACACCCCTAACCTGTATCCATCGCTGGACTAGGGTTAAGAGGCATTACCAGACATATCAGAACATTTCGCAATTATTTCACAATAAAAAATCAAGCATCGTCATATTATAGTCAAACATAAACATTAATTCCCTTTCTTAGGTCAATGAGACCATAAACATGCATTAGGAAGAGGTCGGGACTAAATCGAACACATACAAAATCTTTATTTTCCAAAACTTAACAATTTTTATTAGTTATAAAGGTCACATGCCCGTGTGAACAGGCCGTGTGCCTCACACGGCATTAGACACACCCGTGTGTCTAGGCCGTGACAAAATAGACCATACATACTGACATACACACATGGCCGTAAGACACGCCCCTGTGCCTTGGTCGTGGCCGAAACTGACTTAAGTCTCACGGCTGACCATACACCCGTGTGCCAAGCCCGTGCTCAAGACTGACCTTAAATTGTAGGACTACCTCAAGGGACACATGGCTATGTAACATGACCGTGTGTCGTACATGGCTGAGACACACGCCCATGTCTCTGCTCGTGTGGACAAAAATAGGCCATTTGAATAGCCAATTTGCCACCCAATTTGAGTCCTCCCTACAAGCATCATTCAAGCATCAATATACTACATTTTCAGCCAAATTCAACTCCAACAAGTATCACTCAGTCTATAATGTCATCCATCAATTTCTTGTTCACTTTCTATACAAAAACATATGAATTTCACATGCAAAATTCATTTACTCATACATGATGAACATCTCAAATTACCATGTCAATCTGATACGAAGATTATACCATACATACATACATACCATAATACATACTTCTCAAACTGAACTCATACCATGCTTGAATATACACAAACATTAACATCTTTAGCAATCCATTTTCGCATGGCTATATATAAATACACAAGTCAAAATGAACCATCTCAAAACTAGCCTATAAATGCCACATTACCAAAACTTAAAGCTTTTATTTACCGAAATGATAACCGGATAGTGTGACAACGTCTCCTACAACATCCAACCCGAGCAAGTCTATAAAACTCTATTGACATAGGATGTAACACCCCAAACCCGGCCCAGATGTTATGGCTGAATCTGACGTGCCACATTGGAGTTGAAAACCCATGTTCCGTTTTAGTGTTTTAAAAACCATATATTTTGTTGAGTTAACAAAGTGAATGGAAGCTAGGCACCAGGTAGGTATCCGAGACAGAGGAGGTGAGCCATGAAGGCTGCTTAAGTACCAAGCTCTTCGATCGGATCCAATCCTAGACATGCCCACGACCATTGCCACACTTTGTTATATCGAGTTTAAATTTGTTTAAGTGGACATCTTTGATAAATCGAATAATCGTGGTGTTGTGATATTTTGGAATCAAGTATCGTTTTGAAAACACGTCCTAAGTCTAGCCCATTTGTATAATTATCAACCAGTTTTAAAATTATTAAAAATAAAATAATCCCGAAAAGAAGTAAAAGAAAAGTTAAAATGGCCTTATTACAACCCAAGAATAAATAATAATTAAAGGAAATTTAAAGAAAACCAATGCTTATTTAAAAGCCCAAAGGCGATCACCGTGGCCACTCTAAATCCCTTCCGGCTCCAAGTCCCCACATCAAGGCTCACCTGCAAGGTTAAGGAAAGGGGGTGAGTTTGGAAACTCAGTGTGCAACAAGCCCCTTTCAGAGCCCAAAACAATATCAGCCTGCTGGGCCTTAGCCCAAGTCCAATCTCAATATGTATATACTGGGCCGTAGCCTTTTCATAAATTATATAATTGGGCCGAAGCCTTTTTACTATAAACGATTTGGCCCATAGGCCCATTTCAATATCACATGTATCGTCAATGAAAACAAAAAATGAATGCAAGCCCATTTGGGGAGACTACTCGACCCACCATCCGCTATCTCCACCCGTACCAACCAACACACCATGTGGGGAATAACTCAACCCACCCAACCATCACTCTCCATTGGCAGCATAGCTGCTTTATCATATAATTGGAGGCCTATCCTCTTTTAAAAACTGGGGCAAAAGCCTTTTTAATAACTGGGGCATAAGTCCTTTTAATAACTGGGGCATAAGTCCTTTTGATAACTGGGGCAGAAGCCCTTTTAATAACTGGGGCATAAGCCCTTTTGATAACTGGGCAGAAGCCCTTTTAATAACTGGGGCATAAGCCCTTTTGATAACTGGGGCAGAAGCCCTTTTAATAACTGGGGCATAAGCCCTTTTGCACTTCCTCCATCCATATAAAAACCCAACCCAATGCATTTATGAATACCTCATGTGCATATCATACATGTCATGTGCATATCATACATACCATGTTTATCAAAATCACATGTATTAAATTCATATATAAACCCTAGGGGTATAATGGTCATTTTTACCTAGGGGCAAAACGGTCATTTTTATATTATAAGGGTAATTCTGTAATTTTACCGAAAATTAGGTTTCCATGTTCATTAACGGTTACTAACAATTCATGAGTGCAAACAGTGATTCTGGCCCATTTTTAGCGAAATTGAGTTATTGGGCCTAAAACCCTTAATGGGCCCTACATAGCCGATTTTGTCATCTAGGCCCATTTAACCTATATTCCATAACGATTTTATCAATCTCGATGCAAAATATAACAGGTTTTCATTTTCCACCAATTTTTACCCAAATGGGCCCGAAAGCCCATTGGCCCTACTTTAGCCCCTCGAGGCCGAACTTATCGTGAAAACTAAAAATCACGCTCTTACCGTTTCTAATGTTTCCGATTATCATCTCAACGAATCTACCTAACTAATGAGCGTTCACTTGCTCACACGTCCTCGAAATGCCAGAATTTTGGCATTTCGGCTTTTCGACATTTATCGCTTTAAGCTATGAAAAAGGGTTCGTTACACACCTGTTTTTCGATATTCCTCGACGAGATCTCCTACACGATTTCTCCTATAATCAACCGTTAATAGATCAGCTCACAATAATTGAACCAAATCAAGAACCATCCAATATTAACACTTACACATTCGGCCACCATCCATAATGGCCTTAGGCACCTTACCTTTGCCGAGATTTATGACGAGATCTAGCCACTCCGGTGATCCAAGCTAATCCAAATCGACACTACGCCTTGCTGCTCCTCCACTATAGAAACCATAAAATATTAAAAGAAGAACCCCATAAAGCCTATACCCATATTCGGCCACCCCCTAAACTAGAGGGGTTTCGGCTTTTGGGCACTAGTTACTCTAGGAATCGTTTAGAGTTCGAGCACTTACCACAGTCTTTCTCCTCTTGAATCCGTTATGCCTAAAAGATGAGGGAATTGAACACCAACAAGTGAAAAGGAAATAGAGTTGCTGGTCAACAAAGATTCGGCACCCCCCTAGCTTCACTGATTTCGGCTTTTGCGGTATTTCGGCAGAAGTGGAGATAAAGGAAAGAAACAATGGATGAATAGAGGAAAACAGTGGACTGGTTTGAAAGAAGGAGAAGGAAGAAAAGGTGAACGGATAGATAATAGATTCGGCTGAAAAAGAAAAAAAGAGAGAAAAGACTAACCTAAAGGGAGAAAACGGCACACAAGTACCTAAGTGCTGAAAATCCCTAACTAAACCCCTTTTGCCGAAAATTCCCTCTCCAATCTCCCTTATTCAGCCAACACTATCTTCGTATCAAATCCCTAAAATCTCTCCCCTTAACCCTCCTTAATCCATGCACTTGACTAATTCAAACTCCTCCAACAGAATCCACCTGGGTTCCAACACTTACCCTTCCTGCACATAAAAATAAATTACCCTTATTTGCCAACACAGGGAATCGATCCCATGTCTTCCCTTAAGCTCCACACGCCACCTTTTTAGGAGCTTAGTGGCGTCACCCTTGCCACTTTACCAAAGCTCTTTTTGTGATACATTTTCTCCCACAACTTTACATGAGGTCACCTAGCCAGAACCCCTAACTCTTAAGTCCAAATTTTGAAAATTCTACCGGGTTTTGGCCAACACATGGGCCTTCCATAAGCCCATTTACATACTCAAATTATGAATTCCATAATCGCATACCAAATTTTAGAAACTTACTTAAAATATCAAGAATCGCGAAAACCCAAAAATCAGGATGTTCATAGGATAATACACGAAGTAAGCTTTGAAAGCTTAGTAAGTCATAAGCAAATAATTCATTTCAATGATATTTATAAATCAATATCATTAAACCAAATTTAACAAATCTCAATAACATGTACATTCATTATACGTATAAATTCATAAAACCACATTAAATAACTCCACTTATCTTGTTTATCAATGAACATATAACTATACTTTTAAAATCGAATAGCAACCATTAGCTCATCATATAAATCAAGCTCGCACATATTCATTTCATCGCCAACCTAACCATGGTCATTTATTATGAATCATACATAAAGTTATATCAACTTCTTTTAAACCTTCCAAACTCGAACATCTATAATTTCCTTATTCATCTAAACCAAATTGCATATATAAATCATATATCCAACTCACCATTTTAATTTCAATACCTATTCCAGTTTTTGAACCAAGAAATCATACGTCACAGTCATGTTTCATAAATCTCATATCCTAAACAAAGCACCACAATTTCATATAGCGAGTATATCTAATACATCACACTACTCATCTTTATTCAAAGTCATATCTTACTTTCGTTTCACATTTTTAATCTTATGAATAGCATTAATAATGCCATTCAATCCAACTCATTTCACCATTCATTTACATAATTTTTCATCTACTTCATACTTAACATCATCCACCACATAGATTTCGTACATACCTGTACCATTACGTTCTTATCTATCACGCTTATCATTTCAATGCTCAAAACATTAATTCATTCGATCATCCTTGAACATTCAACGAACTCGCCCACTTAGTTCTAATTAATTAACCGAAGCTATAATTGTATTGCACACCTAGTGCCAATTAATTAGCTGAAGCTATAATTGTATTGCACACTTAGTGCCATTATATTAAATCGAACTTATACCGGTGTCACCCACATAGTGCCATTTACTCAGCCAATGCTATTACAATCTCACACACCCAATGCCATTTTAAATGCTGTAGCTATTACTTTTATCGCACATTTAGTGCATCAAATCCAATTCACATATTACATATTTCAATCTCACAAGCATATATATATTTTTACAACTCAATTCAGCATATATAATGCACACACATTTCAATTTAACAACAATTATATACTTATGAACTTACCTCGTACTAACACGAACGAACCGAAACGACTATTCAATAATTTTTTGACTTTCCCCAATCCAAATTTGATTTCCTCATTTCTTGATCTAATTCAATACAAATTTAACTTATTTAATCATATATTCAATCAAATTCATCTAAAAACACATAAATGGGTTCATTACACTTTTTCCCATGACATTTCACATTTTTCGCAATTTAGTCTCTATTTCACAAAACACAAAATATTCAAAATTTGACTACACTCATGCTTGGCCGAATTTCACTAATGTCCTTAGCAGCCCATTTTTTCATTTATTTCACATTTTAGTCCCTCAAAATATCATTTTCACAATTTAATCCCAAATAAGCATTTTTACTTAAAATCACTTAATTAAACAAGATAATCTATCAACATGTAATTATTTTTCATCATCAAACCACAAAAGCAACAAGTTCTCATCAATTGAAAATCAAAAAATACACAACCAATTCAAAAATTCAAGCATGGGTCAGCTAGTATTAGAAGCAACGATTTCAAAAACATTAAAATTATCGAAAACAGATAAAAAATCATACCTCATTTTTCCAAGATTAGTGTTGAACCCTTAAAGTCTCTTTTTCTTTCTTTCTCCTTTGTACTTTCGGCCAAATAAGATGAACATCCATAATTTTTTTATGCTTTGTTTTATTTAATATAACATTTATTAATCAATTTCCATTTTTAACCTTTAATTCCATTAAAAACTACTCCAAATGCCATGCCACTAACTCCCACTATCTCATAAATGGGCTATTTACCATTTAAGGCCATTATATTAAAAAGCCAAGGTCAATTAACACCTTTAACTAATAGCATGGAAGTTTTACGCTTTACACGATTTAGTCCTTTTTACCGAATTAACCATTCAAACGGTAAGTTTTCTTCACAAAATTTTCACACGATTCTAATATCATGCTGTAAATATTAAAATAAAAATAAAATAAAATTTTCAATGTCGAATCGTGGTCTCAAAACCATTATTCCAGCTAGGATCTAAACTAGGTTGTTACAAACTTTGCTGACGATCCCCGAGCTCGTAACTAGTCTTCAAATTCTATAAAACAGAGGCAAACATACACACATAGTAAACTATCATAGCTTAGTAAGTCATAAGCAAGTAAATAACTCAGTAACATTTATAATTCATTATAACAAAATTGAATCATTGTATAATATTCATATACATTTTCAAACTTGCAAAAATGCATTTATCAAACATATAACTATGCATCAAATCTAAATAGATCGAATACACATGTAGTTAATATCATAATTATTTTTCACTTCTAAGATCACATATATACCCTTGGCTGAATATACTCATTCATATATGAATACAAATAAATCACAATTACAAGGTCACATATACTAAACATTTGGCCAATTATAGATTTTCATATACACATATACTTTCATTTGCCTCATGAATACACCATTAAACCGAATGTATACTTTCACATATGCATACATGTAGTTCACATTAACAAGTAACATTTATATCATCAATTCAAACATCTAACTTACCATAATTTCATAACTTAGTATGAATACATACCTGAACTTTTTAATTCGATTTTTCATTCGGTCATAACTTATTATTCCTCGTTGAACCATTTGGAATTGAATATGATACTCAGATAATCACGCATATCGTACAATGCCAACATCCCAGACGTGGTCTTACATGAAATCACATATCGATGCCACTGTCCCAGACAGGGTCTTACACGAATCAAATACGATGCCAATGTTCTAGACATGGTCTTACACGTAATCACATATCGATTCCAACATCCCAGACGTGGTCTTACATGAGAACACATATCAAAAATCCTATGTCATGACATATGTATCCTAGCTATTCCTAAGGTTCGTACAGGGCTTTCGGACGTCGTAACTCGATCGAATCGAACTCGTACACATAGCTTTTAAGCATATACATATTTGGCTTCCACATATACAATATAAAATTATTCATTTCAGCATATATAGCTCGTATTTAATTAAATAAATAACATCTATTTGCTTATAAACTTACCTTGGACAACGATAATCGAAACGGGATGACTAATCGACAACTTTGGTTTTCCCCCGATCCAAACCCAATTTCTTTGGTTCTTGATCTAAACATATTCAAATTAAAGTCATTCAAACATAATTTCATTCAATTTAGTCCAAAAGAACATAAATAGGAAAATTACCATTTTACCCCTGACATTTCACACTTTTTACAATTTAGTCCAAATTGCACAAAACACAAAACATGCAAAATTTGCACACATCATGCTTAGGCTGAATGCTACCCATGTTCATACAAGTCCATAAATTTCATTTATTTCACATTTTAGTCCCTCAATTTATTATTTTTACAATTTAGTCCTAATTACTCAAAATCATCAAAAATTCCTATACAAAACATATTAATCCAAAACATATCTTCCATAATTCATCAACTAACATCACAAAACTCAATTATTCATCAATGGAATAACTCAAAATATTCATCAAAATCAGAAATTCAAGCATGGGCTCTGTACATTACACTGCAATGATCTCAAAAACGTAAAAATTATAAAAAAACCGAGCTAGTTACATACCTTAATCAAGCTCAACAATGGTCGAATACCCGATGCTTTATTTCTTTTCTTTCTTTTTCAAGTTCTGGTCAATAAAATATGAACACAAATACATGGCTTTTGATTATGTTATGTTTTATTATAACATATATTATTCCATAATTTACCATATTAACCTTTACAATTTAATATCATAACTTTATAATGGTTGTCCACAACCGTCCATGCTATAATTAAATGGCCTAATTTCATTTTAGGGCCTCCATAAAAAAAGAACAATAATCATTCGGCACTTACAAAATTATCTAGTCACTTTTACATTTTACGTGATTAAGCCCTTTTTATTAAATCGGCATTCAAATGAAAAAATTAAAATACAAAAATTTCACACATATAAATTCACACATAATAAACATAGAAAATAATTTTTAAATATTTTTCTGTCTTGGATTCATGGTCCTGAAACCACTATTTCGAATAGGGTCTAAATCAGGCTGTTACAAGTTAGCCGAATTGTACATTTCTGAAATTGTGAGATTGCAAGGAGTACCTTTGTCGATTATACCAGATAGAGATCCAAGGTTCATTTCGTAATTTTGGAAAAAGTTATGATAAACCATAATATATACATATATTTACCCCACGCTTGGTATATTTTTGGACAATTTATCATAAGATTCATGGAATTCGATGCTCCTAATCCTTAGATGCATGTTTTATACTTAGGTAAGCACAGGGAGGCGGAAAGAGCAAGAAACGGTCCAAAAATGGATAAAATGGGCATAATTCTGCATGACACACGGCCTAGGCACTTCCACACAAGTAAGCCACACGCCTGTTTGTCATAGACGTGTCGACATTAATCCAAGTTAGAATTGCACATGGCCTGAGCCCCTTCACACGGGCGTGGCACACGGTCATGTCCCTATCGAGCCTAAGTCTAATTCTACTCGGAAAAGGCTTATTTTGGGCGAATTTGGGCATTCCAAAGCTATTTAAAGACCCTAGAAGAGGATAAAAGGGGGACACAGAGTTGAAGGCAAAAAATACTCAATGACAGCCATCAGAATCATCTTAGAGGTAGGATCTACATCAAGACTGAAGATTTCCATCCGATTTCCTAGAAGTTCTTTGGGTTTCTTTATGCTTTGTAGTTTTCCAAACTTTGAGATGTTTTCCATTATTATTACGAACTAAACTCCCTAAATACCTAAGGGAGATAAAACTTAAGACGGATCTTATTATTATTTGAGTTATATGATAAATACTTGTTCTTATTTTTAATTGTGAATTTAACCCTTGCTTTAATGTTCCAGGATATTAATTCAAGTTTTTGATGTGCTTACTCAGTGGAGCAAAAGTCCTTGTTTAAGAGTAGATCATTCATAATTAAGCAGAGTTACATGCCATCCTAGAGATAGGACAGCATAAATCTGCCGGATTAGAGTCAAATCTAATAAGGGAATCCATAGATCGAGTTAATGCGACAATAGGGGTTTTAATTAGAAAGAGTTTTCAATTAATCAACCTAGAGTCAGTTGTTTTTAGTCTTGAGAGAGATATTAACATAAATCTAAGATTTCTACAGATTAAGTCAAGTGAATAAATCGTCTAACTCCAAGGTAATAAGTGAAGTCTAGGTGGATTCTTCCTTTGGTATTGTCTTTTCCATCGATTTTCCAAAAGTATTTTCCAACTTTAATCTCTGTCGCAATCTTAGTTTGATTAAAAATTCTCTTAATTGTTAGGCTAGATAATAAAAAGATAGTAATTACTAGTACTCTTAGTCCTCATGGATGCGATATTTCCAGTCTCACCTTAACTATACTACTGTTCGATAAGTGCACCTGTCTTAGTCGAATTTTTAGTTAGTTTTACGACCACCAAGTTTTTGGCGTCGTTGCCGGGGACTAAGATATCAGGAACGCTTGATTTTTATTACTTTAGCCATTTTTACTTTTATTGCAATTTACTTGTTTTCTTTTAGTTTAATTTTTCTTTTCTAAATTTTTCTTTTATTTACTTCTGGTAGGTTTTTATAGTTTACGACTAGAAGAAACCCGCCAGGACCTTTGCTTTTTGGTAGTGAGATCGAGAGCACAGCTCGCTAAAACCGAAGAGAAATAAGTCGAAGCTTACAATACATAGAGGAAGAGCGAGAGAGTGATATTCATACTAATATCGAGGAGATGGTTGAAAATCAGAATAATCTGTTACCTCTTGTGGTTGCGGCAAATCTAGTTGATCAGAATCTTGCTCCTCGTACTATGTATGATTATATGTTAAACCTACTTTAACAAGATTTGAATCGAGTATAGTTAGGCCTGCTATTGCTGCAAATAATTTTGAATTGAAACCTAACACGATTCAAATGATACAACAGTTTGTTCAGTTTGATGGTTTGCAGGACGAGGATCCAAACACTCATTTAACAAATTTTCTGAAATCCTGCAACACCTTTAAGATCAATGGCATTTCTGACGATGCCATTCACCTTCGATTTTTTCCCTTTTCATTGAGAAATAAGGCTAAACAGTGGTTGAATTTGTTACCTACGAGGGTCAATCAACACTTGGGAACAAATGACCGAAAATTTTTTACTTAAATATTTTTCGCCGGCTAAAACAACTAAATTAAGGAATGATATCTCTTATTTTGTATTGATGGCATCTAGAAACTCTTTATGATGCATGAGAGAGGTACAAGGACTTATTACGGAGGTGCCCTCACCATAGGTTATCTCTATGGATGCAGGTTCAAATCTTTTACAACAGTGTGAACCCCTCAACAAGGCAACTGATCGACGCAGCCGCCGGTGGAACTTTAAACAAAAAAACACTTGAAGAGGCTTACAAGTTTATTGAAGAGATGTTACTGAATAATTATCAGTGGCAAGTCATGAGAACAAAACTGAAAAAAGCAACTGGTGTTTTCAACCTCGGCGCGGTCACTATGCTATCCAACCAAGTAGAACTTTTAAATAAAAAGATTGATGGTTTGTATGGTTCTACTCAGGTACATCCAGTGATGAGGTGTGATTCAAATGGAGGAGGAGCACACAATACTGATTATCCATCCTTCAATCCTAGCACCGAGGAGGAACAAGTCCACTATATGGGTAATAATTCTAGACCTCAAAATAACCCGTATAGTAACACTTATAATGCAGGTTGGAGGAACCATCCCAATTTCTCGTGGGGTGATCAAGGAAATCAAAGGCCGCAACATCCTCCAAGTTTTCAACAACCACCCTACCAACAAGAGAAGAAACCGAACCTTGAAGAGATGCTTACAAAATTCAACTTGGTGTCAAAAACTCATTTTCAGAATACCGAAATAGCACTTAAGAATCAGCAAGCATCGATTCAAGGGCTCGAAACTCAAATAGGATAGCTTGCTAAGTTGATCTCTGAACGACCACAAGGTGGCCTACCAAGCAACACTAAAACTAACCCAAGGGAGCAACTTCATGCCATTAGTGTGCACAATGATGAAGGGTTAGTTGAGGATGAACCAAACCCGATGCAGGACAATGTGGTGGATAACGATAAGATTGATGTAAGTAAAGAGTATAAACCTCGTGTGTCATAACCCAAAGCGAAAAGGAAAGTCCACACAGACGAGCAATTCGGTAAATTCCTTAAATTATTAAAAAATTACATATTAACTTATCGTTTATTGAAGCTCTTTCGCAGATGCCAACACAGTGAAATTTTTAAAGCAGCTCTTGGCTAATAAACGAACGTTAGATGATGCGTCACACGTGGAATTGAACGTAGTTTGCTCAGCCATTCTACAGAAAAAGCTACCCAACAAGTTGAAAGATCCAGGGAGTTTTATGATTCCTTGCTTAATTGGTAGTTCAACTGTTAATAATGCGTTAGCTGATCTAGGGGCGAGTATTAATGTCATGCCCTATAAAATGTTTAAACAACTAGGCCTTGGGAAACCCAAACAAACTAGGATGAGCATTCAATTGGCAGATAAAACAATTAGATTTCCTAGGGGTATTATTGAAGACGTGCTTCTCAAAATTGATAAATTTATATTCCCAATTGACTTTGATGTTCTAGACATGGATGAGGATAGTGACGTACCTTTAATTTTAGGAAGGCCCTTTTTAGCAACTGTTAGAACTATCATTAACGTTGGCACAGGTGAATTAATACTTCATGTAGGAGATGACACAATTAAACTTCAAGCTCATGATTCTACTAAAATATCTAGTAATCGCGATGATTGTGTAAGTTCTGATAATTTGAGTAATGTTACAACTCAAACTTCTTTGTACGAGTCCCCTAGGAAGAACGTGATGGAGCTTCATTCTACTTCATGCCATAAAAATAGAGTGACTCACGAAGAACGAATGCTTCGAATCGATGAACTAGATGAATGGCGAACACATACCAAGGAGAAACCAAAAGCACACGATGAATCAAAGCAACACCATGAAAAGCATAGGGATGAAACAACAGAATTTAAGGTCAGGGACAAAGTATTGTTAGATGAAAAGGACCCTCGAATTGCTACTTCAGAGCACAATACAAACAGAGTGATTCCATTCATGATAATGAATATCTTTCCACATGGAAAAGTAGAGGTAAGTCACCCATCCCAATGCACTTTTCAAGTAAATGGACATCGTCTTAAACTTTATAACGATGAGAATTTTAAAGACATATGATAGGAGATACGGCTCCGCGAACCCGCCTAACATTCCCACAAGGTAAAGTCGAGCTTAGACTTTAAATAAGCACTTTTCGGGAGACAACTTGAGCACTAACCCCACTAAATAACTTATTTTGTTTTTCCTTCTTGTTTTACAATCTAACTGCAGGTATTCTTGGCACACACCACCTAGCACACGGACATGCTTAAGGCCATGGGATCCCCATGGGCAGTAAACACAGGCGTGTCTATGGCCGTGCTAAAATAGGACAAACATTTTCCCCAAAACAGAATTACACACAGGCTACGACACGGCCGTGTGCACCACACGATTAAAGGACACGGCGTGTTCCAGACTGTGTTGAAATTGGACTTTAGTTCCTCAAATAAATTAACAGAGACACGGGCTACAATAAATTGCCACAACCATGCGAGGCGGCCATGGGAGCCATACGACCTATCACACGAGCAAGCTTGAGGCCATGTAAAAACTTGCCCAAAGATCGAAACATGCAACATAGTCAGAATAAAACACTGGTTAATGCCACGGCCGTGCTTAAAGGTCATGTGCAATTCTGATAAATAGACACGGGCGTGTTAGACATACCACGGGCATAGAAGAAATGAAGGGATCACCACATGACCGTGCGACGCGGCTGACACACGGGCGTGGCCATGGGTCGTGTACGATACTAACTTAAAGCATCGACCCACAAGCACAAGTCAATCACACGAGCGTGGGAGAAGCGAACGAAGGTGCACACGGCCATGCGATGCGGTCGTGCGCACCACACGGCCTGGGGACAAGGGCGTGGCCAAAGAACCGTGTGTGACACTGACTACGTTTTTCATGAAAAAAACAGGCTAGGAACACACCACACGGGGGTGTGCCACGGCTGTATGGCCCACAACGGGGCTTACACGACAGTGGCCCTATTTTATAACCCTCCCCTAACCCTAATTTCACCCCTTTCAAATAAAACCTTCACCATTCTCCTATCTTCCCTAATCGACCCCCTCTCCTTCTCTTTTTTTTTCTCTCTCTTTCCTCTCCCCCTCCAACCTACTTACCCCGCGCGCACACTGAACACCATCAAGCACTACTGCGTTTGTCCATCCTTTTCCCTCTATTATCTTCATTTCTTTTACTATCTTTATTTTATTTCTTGTTTCATTTTACTATTTTTGGTTATTCTTTCCGCTGCTAATGATATTCATGCTTGTAATTCTTATTTTTGTTTAGTGATATTCCATTTTACTGATAATAGTGCTTGACTTATGCATAATGCTACATTCACTCATCATTGGTCTTTTGTGTTTCCATTTCTTCCTTCTCTAGCCACACCATATTTAGTATTATCATCTCATTTGCAACCCTGTTTCATTGTTTCTTCATCTATTTACTGCTTTCATATATAACATAAGTTGTCTATGTCAGTTCCTAGGTATTTTTTATCACTAAATCTGGTATTTCTTTTGCTAATAATAACTTGATTTTTCTTTTAGTTTGGATTTGTTTATTTTTCAGTACTGTTTTATCACTTTTATTTATCATTATCCCTTTGGTCCTTTGATTCCTATGCAGTGTCACTATTTAGTTTCAGCATGCTTAAGTATTTGTCCATATTATTTTACGACCAATTTATTATTTTAGACTACTCAGATTTTTGGCTTACAGGTGTGGGGATTATTTTATTGATAACTTAGTATTTTATTTGAAGACATCATGACGAACCCAAAAGGCAAGAAAACTGCGGTCCCTACCTCTGAAAAACAAAAAAGGGTGACATCCTCCTCTGGCCGCACCGCTGAGATACGACATCCATTCCTCCAATTTCCACCAGGGCCCTAGGAGGAACTATTTCAGATTCTACGAGCCCGACCCCTAGGTGTGGTTCGTTGCATCGATTGGACAGCACTAGAGCAGGTCAACTTAGCTGATTCAGTTCGGGCACTCCTTGCCACCGCTCCATTGGACCACTTCTTTGATATCATTGAGCTGAAATATTTGGAGTTCAGCTTGGAAATTGGCTCGACTTTTCAGTTACAGACAGTGATGGCGGAGTACGACGACCCAGGAACAGTTCAATTCCACCATGGCGGTCTAGTTCATCAATTGAATGTCCTAGAATTTAGAGCTGCCTTGGGACTCTATACCGACGAGTTTGTGGAGGCCGACAATTTCCCCTACCACCACCGCCACATCCATCGTTCGCCTTTATCGTGTTGGATAGACCTCATGCCTGCTATAGTCATTTATGATCGTAACCATTCCAAAGCATTGGCTCTAACTCCAGCTCTGCGCTATCTCCACGCCCTTTTGGCACACACATTAACGGGGAGGCGAGAGAGCACTAGCGTCATCAACACTCACGACGCATACTTCCTATAGAGCATGAGGCAGGGGCATATTTTTTATCTCACATACTTTTTCTCTCTTGCCTTCTGCCATCAAATCGAGCGACACCGAAAGGGATTCATCAGCATTGGCCTAAATGTAAATCGACTAGCTCAGCACTTTGGGCTCCTAAACACATTGGCGCAATCCTCATCGCTAACATTCATCGGCCAGATGTCTCCACAGGGCATTCAAAGTATGCTCTATATGCGAATGATGGAGCGTCATCGTGGGTTCAACCCTCCTCAGTACCGACTTGCAAGGACTACCAATGAGGATGACGGCGAGGATGTTCCTAATGATATCCCTGCATTTCAGGAGGACCCACCTTCTCGACCACTACCAAGTTACCGGCTAGTTCATACGGCTACTTCATTCTCTGAAGTTTCTGACCACCTTCATCGCTTTGAGCAATATTGTACTCAGCGATTCGATAGCATCGAGGTGACTCTACAACAAATTTTCCAACATTTTCACATATTGCCTTCAGCACCACCACCTCACGATCCAACTGTCGACGAGGACTTTTGAGCCCATTTAATTTTCAATTTTTTTTCTTTTCATTTTATTTTTGTCTTTATTTATCATTTTTTAAAAGACTTTTATTAGTATAATTTGAATTTTCTTTTATCTAGTTATTTCATTATTACTAATCGTAACAACCCTATCGATATAAATCCCCTAAACATTACTGATGGCATCGCAGTTTTACAAGGTTCAGTCGATGGGTGCTACTCAGGAAAAAACAAACAATCCTCCAAGACTGCCAAGTCCTGCTCAACCACGACCATAGCCACCACTACACCAACCACCACGATAACCTCTTAGCTGGGCCCTGTGATTGTGGAACCCAACCTCTACCACCACCTTCACCTCTGTCTACATGTCACATACACATCACTTTCAATGTCTCTAAACCCGTTTCCACTCTTTCAAGGATTACATCTACAAATCCAGGGATGTTTCGCTTCTCTCCCTCTCTTCTGATATTATGATTATATTACTATTATCTATCTTTGTACATTGAAAAAAATGTACATCTTAAGTGTAGGGAGGTTATTTATGTGATTATCAGAAAATCCCTGAATTTTTATCTTGTTCTCAAATAATTTTCTCTTATCATTATTAGAATAAATTCAAATTGATTTATTATTTTGATTGATACATCTTGAATTAAATAATAGGTAACCTTGCATTGATTGCTTAAACTTTAAGACATTAGGGGATCAAGCATGACAAGTTGACTTTTCAGAATTAAAATTGCTAGGTTGTTTCCCTGAATTGAGGTATTATCTTGAATTTTGAAGTTACAGGATTGACATCAAATGCCCATAATTTTCGAGAGATTTTAAGCCTTTTAGAGCATATATCTTTCTTGCTCACTGATTTTATTGGTTATGAGTGTGTCAACATTGAATTGTTATTCTAGAACTTGTATCGATTATACATGTCGAGACTACACCTCTGATTTGATATACTAAAATGATAAAGGCACTTAGGTTTTAACCCATTTACCCTATAAAAGCTTACCCACATAATTGACCCCTAATGAACCCCTTTGAGCCTTAACTAATATTTCTTGATTTTCCCCTTAATAGTAACCCTCAACTTAACCCTTTTTGATTCGTTAAGAATTTCTCCCTTCTCATTAACTCCTTTTTATTGAGATTTGATTTGATTAGTTACCTAACTATGCTCATTCATTCCAGTTGTTGAATTATTTCTTATTGTATACTTTCCATTAAATACTTGTTTTTATTCTAAGAAAAAAAACCGTATATCATTCAAATTACATATTGTTCTAAAGAGCTTGGATAAGTTAAAGTTGTTTTCTTGAGAAAAAGCTCGCATCATTAGTTTTAGATAGTTCAAATTTTGGCATTTTTTTATTTATTCAGCAATTAGCTTCATTTGTCTAAGTTTGGTAATCTATTAAATTAATCTCAATTCTAACCCTCTTTGGCAGCCTTTATCCACACCTTTAACCCAAGCCCCATTACAACCCTATTAAAGACCTTTTGATTTGTGTATCATTTCATTATAGTGGTGGAGATTTGATTTTCATGCAAGCCTATGGTAATAACTTTTCATGTTTGACTATTAAGTGCTTAATTATTGAAACTTAAACACTTTGAGTGATTTGAGTGAATCATTAGTCAGGATGTCAACCTTGTTATATTGGAATTAAAGGTGATTACTTAGATAAAGGGGGATACCTATGATTTTATGTTTGAAATGCTCACTTTGGATTGTTTGAAACTTTAATGTTCTTTTAGTTAAGCTCTTAATGTATGATTACGTATGGATTATTTTGAACATTATTAATGAGAATTATAAGTTGAGAAGAATTTATTTTAATTGTGAGTTGAGGATTTTGCTTGGAGACAATCAAATGCTTAAGTGTGGGGATATTTGATAAACTGTAATATATACATATTTTTACCCCATGCTTGGCATATTTTTGGACAATTTATCATAAGATTCATTGAATTCGATTCTCCTAATCCTTTAAATGCATGTTCTATACTTAGGTGAGCACAGGGAGGCGGAAAGAGCAAGAAATAGGCCAAAAACGAACAAAATGGGACTAATTCAGAGTGGCACACGACCTAGGCACTTCCACACGGGTGAGCCACACGACCGTGTGTGACACCTAGGCACTTCCAAGTCAGAATTACACACGGCCTGAGCCCCTTCACACGAGCGTGGCACACTGCCGTGTCCTTGTCGAGCCTAAGTCTAATTCTACTCGAAAAAGGCTTATTTTGGGTGAATTTGGGTATTCCAAAGTCTATTTACAGGCCCTAGAAGAGGATTACAGGGGGATGTAGAGTTGAATGCAGAAAATACTCAATGACAACCATCAGAATCATCTTAGAGGTAGAATCTACATCAAGACTGAAGATTTCCATCCAATTTCCTAGAAGTTTTTTGGGTTTCTTTATGCTTTGTTGTTTTCCAAACTTTGAGATGTTTTCCATTATTATTATGAACTAAACTCCCTAAAAACCTAAGGGAGATAAAACCTAAGATGGATCTTATTATTATTTGAGTTATATGATAAATACTTGTTCTTATTTTTAATTGTGAATTTAACCCTTGCTTTAATGCTCCAGGATATTAATTCAGGTTTTTGATGTGCTTATTCAGTAGAGAAAAAATCATTGGTTAAGAGTAGATCATACATAATTAAGTGGAGTTGCAAGCAATCCTAGAGATAGGACGACATAAATTTGTCGGATTAGAGTCAAATCTAATAAGGGAATCCATAGATCGAGTTAATATGACAATAAGGGTTTTAATTAGAAAGAGATTTCAACTAATCAACCTAGAGTCAGTTGTTTTTAGTCTCGAGAGAGATACTAACATAAATCGGGGGTTTCTACGGATTAAGTCAAGTGAATAATTCGTCTAACTCAAAGGTAATAAGTGAAGTCTAGGTGGATTGTTCCTTTGGTAATGTCTTCTCCATCAGTTTTCCAAAACTATTTTCCAACTTTAATCTCTGTCGCAATCTTAGTTGATTAGGTAATTAGTTTTAGATTAAAAAATCTCTTAATTGTTAGGCTAGATAATAAAAAGATAGTAATTACTAGTACTCTTAGTCCTCGTGGATACGATATTTCCAGTCTCACCTTAACTATACTATTGTTTGATATGTGCGCTTGCCTTAGTCGAATTTTTAGTTAGTTTTACGACCATCAAGTTACAAGAAGCGTTGGGTACAAAATTGAATTTTAGTACCGCTTTCCATCCGCAAACTGACGATCAGTCTAAA
This sequence comes from Gossypium hirsutum, assembly GCF_007990345.1. NCBI lineage: Eukaryota > Viridiplantae > Streptophyta > Magnoliopsida > Malvales > Malvaceae > Gossypium > Gossypium hirsutum. The sequence goes on along the minus strand of NC_053430.1, from coordinate 58,922,767 downwards.
CGAGTAATTTAGATTCTTAAAGATATGTTACGATCTTGTGTTCTAGAATTCCAAGGTAGTTGGGAAAAGTATTTAGCCTTGGTAGAATTTGCCTATAACAACAGTTTCCATTCGAATTTGAAAATGGAGCCTTTTGAGGCATTGTATGGACGTAAGTGTCGAATGCCTTTGTATTGGACAGAACTCAGAGAAAATCAAATTCACGGAGTTGATTTAGTCAAAGAAATCAAAGAAAGCTACTTTAGATAGAAAAAAATCCTAGGCAAATTTGAAACAGTATAAGATTGAGTTTCAGGTCGGTGGTAAGGTATTCCAAAAAGTATCTCCATGGGAGAAAGTCCCCAGATTTGGCTAGAAGTGCAAGTTGAGTCCGCATTTTATTGGACCGTATGAGATTACCAAAAGGATAGGGTCGGTAGCATATTGATTGGCTTTACCGTCTGAGAGGATAGGGCCGGTAGCATATTGATTGGCTTTACCGTCTGAGTTGGAAAGAATTCATGATGTGTTCCATGTGTCTATGTTGCGCTGATACCAACCTAATCCTTTGCATGTGATTTCACCAACAGAGGTTGAGATTCGACTAGATATGACTTATAGCAAGGAGCCGATTAAGATTTTGGCTTGGGAAATCAAACAATTGAGAAATAAAAGTATTACTCTCGTGAAATTCTTGTGGCAAAGGCATGGGGTTGAAGAGGCTACATGGGACCGAAGAAAACATGAGAAACATCTCGATTTTGGGCCTAGTCAAAATAGTGGTTTCGAGACCACAAATATGAAGTAGAAATAATTATTTTATGATTATTATGAGGTCTATGATATGATTGCATCCTTGTGTGGAAATCCCATAAAGAAATTTTATTGATAAAGTGTCCAATTTGACATTTAGGATTAAATTACAAAAGTTGAAAAATGTGAGTTCTACCAGCTTTAAGCATGAAATTGCCATGGATTATAAATTAGAGGTCCTTAAATAGCAATTTGCCTAATTTCTATTTTTATGGACAAAAATGGGCATGAAGAGGAAAAATTTGAAAAAAAAGGCTTTACGGGCATTTTTTCCATTTGGTTAATAAAAGACTAATAAGGGAAAATAAGTCAAAAATTGGTGTTCATCTTCTTCATGTGTGCCAAAATTTCTAAGGCTTCCATAGTTAGGGCTTCTTCAACTTTCAAGCTCAATAGTAAGTGCATCCTAGCCCCATTTTAATGCTCTTTACAATTTTTAAACCCTCGTAACGCTATTTCTAGCCATATTTTGAAGTAGGGTTCATGTTTGAAATTTGACCCATGTATGACATGGATGTTTTTTGATGTTTAATGGAAGAATATGAATGTTTGATGTGTAATAACATCTTTTACTAAGTGGTATCTAGTGAAAATGGCAAAAAATGACTTATTTGTAAAGTATGTAAAATAAGTAGTGAGATGTATGATTTAATGAGAAATGTGGGCTGCTATGAGCATGTTATAAGTTCGGCTAGGCTGGGGTAACATTTTACGAACCTGTGGGCTAATTTGTAATTATGTGAAAGTTTAGGGGCAAAATTATAATTTTTCCAAAGTATGATTTATAGAATGATTTGAAAAATGTGATAATTAAATAAGTGAAATTCTCTATTATAGATCATGAAAAACAGAGTCCGGACCTAATCTGAGGAAGGAATAAGGTTGTGGACTAATTCGAATAATTACTCATATTTTGGTACTGGGGTAAGTTCGTGTGTAAATAATACAACATTACATCATTATGTTTTTAATGCTTTAATATTGCATGAATTGTGTAATTGTCTTTTTGGATTTAATTAATGATGACTCGATAACAATTCGACGAAGTTTGATATCTCAAAACCCCGGTTGAACTTTAGGAATAGTTAAGATACAAATATGATGACATTACGGTTATGTACGATCCCATGTAAGACCATGTCTGGGACATGCCTTTGGCATTGATATGTAATTTCGTATAAGACCATAGCTGGGCTATCGACAATGGTATGTGATCCCATGTAAGACCATGTCTGGGACATGGCATTGTCATTGATTTGTGATCCTATGTAAGACCATATCCGGGATATGGCATTGACATCCTACCATGTGTACGAGAGTTCCTGATAATCCTTTAGTATTCAAAGTGGTTCAACAAGTAATCTAACGATTATGTCAAAGAGATGACAAGGTATGATCATGTTAAAAGGGTACAGGTATGTACACAAAGCTCATAAATATTGAGATTATGAATCGATGAGACCTTGGTAAGAAGTGAATGAATAAATTATGATTATGAGTTTTATTGTACATCATGTAAATTACATGACTTAAAATGTACCTATGATACTTGATGACATTGTGATAAATATTATTATGTTATGTGTATAATAATGCATGGTTAATGCTGTTAATTATTTACATGCAAACTTACTAAGCTTTATGCTTTCTCCCCTTTCTTTTCCATTTTCTTATAGTATCGCCAAGCTAGCTTAGGGATCGAAGGACGTCGGAGCTCGATTCACACTATCAAACTAATCTTTTGGGTATAGTGAATTCAAGTATTTTGAGTATGGCATGTATAAGGACTTGGTCTTTTTTTTAATATGTCATATTGGTTTAGCCAAATGTGTTGGTTTATTATGATTTGATGATTAATTTTGTATATGGCCATGAGATATGGCTCATATTAATTATGGGAATGTAATCCTAATCGTATATGCATGCATGTGCTATGGTCACTCATGATGTGGTTAAATTCATTTGGCATGGATGAATTGTGAAAATGATCATGGATGTTTGATGGTGAAATTGTGAGTAAATGACATAATAAGAACTAAGGCATGAATGTATAAAATAGAAGCAAATTGATGTTACATATTGCATGTGACTTGGTAAGCTTGGTCTAAATAAAATATGAAGTCTTAAGCTAGTGTAAATTGATAAGAAGTTGATATGCCTGAGCCATGTTTATGAATGTGTAAGTGCTCATTTATGCCATGTAGGATGTCACTGAGATGTGTAAGTGTGCATATGTTATTTAGGGTGACAAAAGGCTTGGAAAATAACCTCAATGTCGTCCACACGAGTAGACACACGGGCGTGTGTCTAGACCGTGTCTAGACCGTGTGTGACACACGGTCTGCCCCATGGGCATGTGATCCTGTCGTGTGTCCCTTGCACCCTAATTAGGTAGAACAAAATGCCCAGTAGTTAACACACGGGCAGAGACACGGCCGTGTGTCTCGGCCATGTTAAGGACACGGCCTTAGGGCATGGGCGTACGCCCTGGCCGTGTGAAGTCTGCACCTGATTTGGAATTTAATTCGTCACATAGCTTAAGCACACCGGTGTGTGACTTAGCCATGTGACCCTAATTGTGTTGATGACGTCATAGAAAAAGAGTTACACGGGCTGAGGACAGAAGCATGTCCCAAGCCACACAGGCGTGCGTGACCACACGGCCTACCCACACGGGCGTGTAACCTTCTAAAACTAGAAAATTTTCTAAGTATCGTAAAAGTTCTGAAAGTTCTCGGTTTAGTCCTGAACCGCACCCAATGGATGTTTTAGGCCTCGTGGGTTCGTATAAGGGATAATATGCTTTTGTATAAATGGTTTCAATTTGGGCAAAATTTTATGGCCCGGTTTTGTATGAATGTTTATGTTTGAGTCCGGTAATGCCTTGGACCCTATTCAGGTGTCGGATACGGGTATGGGGTGTTACAATTCGATTAGGGAAGATGAGAAAATAAAGATTTTTCTTTGTTTCTTTTATCATTTACGAACTTATTTATTCATTTACTTATTTAACCTTAATTATAAATAATTACTAACATTTAATATATGCCCATAATTGTCCACTCACAATTGAAATGATCTAATTACCACTTAAGGACTCTTACTTTAAAGTTCTATAGCTATTTAATACCTTTAGCTATTAGAACATCACTTTTACACTTTAGGCGATTTAGTCATTTTTATCAAATTAAGCATTTAAATGATAAAATTTCTTAACAAAAAATTCACACAATTATACTATCATGCTGTAGACGTTGAAATAATAATAAAATAAATATTTTGACCTAAGATTTGTGGTCCCGAACCTACTATTCTGATTTGACTAAAAATAGTCTGTTACAACTCTCCCCCTCTTAAAGATTTTCATCCTCAAAAATTTTACCAGCAAAAGGTTAGGGTACTATTTTCTCATAGCTTCCTCAGGCTCCCATTTGGCTTCTTCGACACCATGCCATTGCCACAATACCTTCAGTAAATCTATGCCTTCATTTCTCAACTATTTAACCTCACGAGCTAGAATTTCGGTCGGTTCTTCACTGTATGTCATGTCGGGTTGAATTTCAATCTCTACTAGAGAAATTACATGTAACACCCTTAACTCGTATCCGTCTCCGAATTAGGGTTATGAGGCGATACTGATCATATCACAGTTCATACCAATATGCATTACATTTTACGATTCAATATTATAACCACATCAATACTCATATCATTTTCAAATATCAAATCTTAAACTTCATATCATTCATTTGATAACATAATAAAAACATAATTCAACATATATCAAGCAAATTAAAAATTTAAGTACAGATATATATAGAACATATAACAGATTAGCAATTTCATTAATTGAATATCAAACCCATTTTTTTTATTATTTTCCTTATCTTTTCGGCTAACTTAGTTCTTTTGCACCTATTAGTAAACCTACAACTAACTGACAATCTTGGATAGTCATACACATGTACATACTAACCACAATATAAGCACACATAAATATATGTAATAACCAATAAGAACTCAACTAACATATCATGAACAAATACCAAGGTACACCTATCCTTTTCCATCGATTTAAATTCCCTCATATAAATCTAAGTCCCAATATGTTTTATTTATCATAACAAATAAATCAAGGGTCATTCATATCATTAAATTAGTCTATAAATAAATATCAAATACGCACCATGCATAAGTCTTGATTTTTACCTAACACATGATCTACTTTAGCTCAATTAACAACCATTAAATACCATATGGCCGAATCACATAACAAGCTTCATAAACATCATACAATTTGGATACACTTTCAATATAAACTCAGGCCAAGATTAAACATATATAACATAGCCAATTCATCCATACCACCTCCGAATACAAGCACATAACACAACTTATAATCAACCATGGCACATGGTATGATAATCAAAATAGGCTTAAACTATAATTTAACCAACACCGAAATCAAGCTTAGAAATTAAGCCATTTTTGCATGGCTCCGATTAAAAAACATACCAAAATACAATATTCCAAAACATAATCTAGCCTATACATGCCCTAGGTTCGAAAGTTTGCTTATTAAAATACCAAAGACAGTCAATAGTGTGATAGACTTGGCTGACGATCCTCGAGCTCGTAACTCGAATCCAAAATCTATAAAACAGAAACGCACATATACAGGGAGTAAGCTTTTATAGCTTAGTAAGTCATAAGCAAATATCAACTCAATAATATATATTCAACTCCTTAAAATTTAAACTAAACTAATTTACTATATCAATGTTTTATTTAATTTCAACATATTCATTCCATAACCACACATGTTTAACATAACTATCACTTTGGACGAGCACTTATAAGGTTCACATTTTACAAATTTTCATTCAACTTTCAAAGTAAAATATCATTATACATTCAAATATACTTCGACACATTTACAAAAGCTTACAAAAAAAATTTTAACTTCATATACCAACATCACTCATTTAGCCGAATACACAAGATCAAATATAACATCACATTTGTACATACATATATGGCCGAATATACAAGATAAAATATAACATCACATATGTACATACCTATGTGGCCGAATATACAACATCAAATATAACATCACATATCTACATACCAATAGGGTCGAATATACAAGATCAAATATAACATCACATATGTACATACCTATCTGGCCGAATATACATGGTCATTTAGCTCAGTTTACTTACTAAATTACCACCTCAACATGTAGTCTTATAGGCATAGGCTTAAAATAAATCACCAGCATAAAACCTGCTAGGCATAAGCCTGAATCACACACCGGCACAAGGCCAGCTAGACTCAAAGTCTGATTTTATTCACCGACAATAAGCCTGCTAGGCATAAAGCCTGATCAAATTCACCAGCATAAGGCTTGCTAGGCTAAAAGCCTGAATATCACTATTATAAAGTTGTCTCATACACAATTCATATAACAAAAACTCTAGATATTCCATATAGTTCATACAGACTTTTAAATGTTTTAATTCAGTCGAATTAAACTCAAATACAGTATTTATATACTTAAACACATTCGACTAGCTCTTTTATAAATCTATAAATTTCCAATCAGCATTTTAAACTATGTTACATTAAGATAAACGATGTTTAATTGCTTAAAGACTTACATTGGATATCGACGAACAATGTAAATCGACTATTCGACTATTTTTGCTTTTCCCCGACCCAAGTTCGATTTCTTTTGTTCTTAATCTATACAATTTATCTCATTCAAACACAATTTCATTCAATTTAATCCAACAACACATAAATGGGCAAATTACCATTTTACCCCTAATATTTCATACTTTTGCAAATTAATCCTAATTGCATAAAACACAAAATACACAAAATCTCACAATAACATAGTTGGGCCGAATCTTCTTTATACTCATACTAGTCCATATATTTCATCTATTTCAAATTTTAGTACCCCAATTTATTATTTTTACAATTTAGTCCTAATTACTCAAATCATCAAAAACTCCAATGCAAAACATATTAATCCAAAACATATCTTCCATAATTTATCATCAAACATCACAAAACAAAAATATTCACCAATGACATAACTCAAAATATTCACCAAAATTAGAAATTCAAGCATGGGTCGAATAGTATTCGAAGCAACGATCTCAAAAACGTAAAAATTATCAAAAATCGAAACCAAACAAACCTTGAATTTGGATAAAAAATGGCCGAATATCATGTGCTTTCTTTTTTTCTGTTCTTTTATTAAATTCGGTCAAATAATATGAACTATGCATGTTTTTTTTATGTTTTATTATATTATAACTTATAATGTTTTATTAAATTACTTTAATAACCTTGAATAACGAATATTTAACCATTATAAAACATGGCCACTACCGTCCATATAATTAAAATTGGTCAAATTGCCACTTAAATACCTCAACTTACAAAGCCATTAACAATTTGGTCCTTTATGCTTTTAACTATCAAGTTTTCAACTTACGCTATTAAGTCCTTTTATTAAATTAAGCACACAAATAATCAAATTTTCATATGCAACTTTCACTCATGCAAATTCACATATAATAAACACGAAAAATAATATTTAAATATTTTTCTGACTCAGATTCGTGTTCCTGAAACCACCGTTCTAATTAGGGTTTAAAATCGGGTTGTTACAACTCTCCCCTTTAGGGATTTTCGTCCCCGAAAATCTTACCGGTGAATAGGTTTGGATAACGTTCTCTCATTGTATCTTCTGACTCTCCCGTTGCTTCCTCAATACCGTGTTTATGCCATAGTACTCTAACCAACATAATTTTCTTATTTTGCCACTCTTTAATCTCACGAGCCAAAATACGAATCGGTTCTTCCTCGTACAACATATCGGGCTTAATCTCAACTTCAATAGGACTAATCACGTGTGAAGGATCGGATCGATATCTACGAAGCATCAAGACATGTAATACATTATGGATCTTTTCTAATTCAGGTGGCAACAACAATCTATATGCAACCAGCCCAATTCATTCGATAATCTCATATGGCCCATTAAATCTCGGACTCAATTTGCCTTTACGACCAAATCTGATTATTTTCTTCCACAGTGAGATTTTCAGAAATACTTTATCCCCGATCTGAGACTCTATATCTTTTTGTTTCAAGTCCGCGTATGATCGCTGATGATTTGATGCTGCTTTTAGACTTTCACGGATTATTTTCACTTTCTGTTCAGTTTCTATGACCAAATCAACCTCATGTATCTTGTTTTCACTGAGCTCAGTCCAATCCAATGGTGTACGACATTTACAGTTCTATAAAGTGTCGTAAGGTGTTGACACTTGATTGAAAACTATTATTGTATGCAAATTCAATCAGAGGTAGGTATCGTTCCCAAGTACCTTCAAACTCAAGAATGCAACATCTCAACAATCCTCGAGTATTTGAATGATTTGCTCGGACATACCATCTATCTGAGGATGAAAAGCAATGCTAATATGCAGTTTAGTACCTAATGCATCTTGCAGTTTCTTCCAAACCGCGATGTAAATCTCGGATCTGTATCTGACACAATAGAAATAGGAAATCTCGAATCTCTATCTGACACAATAGAAATAGGTACTCCGTGTAGTCTCACAATCTAGGAAACATATGACTCAGTGAGTTTATCGAGCGAATAATCTGTACGAACCGAAACAAAGTGAGCCGATTTAGTCAATCTATCCATAATAACCCAAATTGCATCTTTCTTGCTCGGTGCCATCGGTAAACCGGATAAAAAATCCATCGTGACTCTGTCCCATTTCCATTTAGGTATCATGATCGGTTGTAGCAATCCAGAAGGTACCTGATGTTTGACTTTTACTTGCTGACAGACTAAGCATTTCGATACAAAGTCAGAAATGTCTCATTTCATTACAAGCAAAGCAAATAGGGATTTTCGACCTAGAGCATCAGCAACAATATTAGCCTTTCCTGGGTGATAGTCAATCACAAGTTCATAGTCTTTTAACAATTCTAACAATCGGCGTTGTCTCAAATTCAGATCTTTCTGAGTCATCAAGTACTTCAGGTTTTTTTATCAAAATAAACATGACATTTTTCACCCAACAGATAGTGACGCCAAATTTTCAATGCAAATACAATAGCTGCCAACTCTAGGTCGTGTGTCAAATAGTTCTTTTCATGTCGCTTTAACTATCTCGAGGCATAAGGTATACCTTTGCCTTCCTGCATCAGTACACAACCCAAACCATTTAAAGATGCATCACTATAGATAAAAAATTCTTTACCTGATCCTGGCTAAACTAGCACTGAAGCTTCGGTTAAAAGGGCTTTCAACTGATCAAAACTTTTCTGGCACTTTTCTGACCATTCAAATTTAACATCTTTCTATAATAGCTTCATCATCGAGGTTGCAATCATTGAGAATCCTTTCATAAATCGTCTATAATAACTAGCAAGTCCCAGAAAACTTTGGACTTCAGAAATGTTTTTTGGAGATTTCCAGTCAAGTATTGCTGAAATTTTACTCGAATCAACCCAAATACCTGATGCTAAAACAACATGTCCCAAAAAGCTAACTTTGCGTAACCAGAACTCACATTTACTAAACTTCACATACAACTGTTTTACTCACAAAGTCTGTAACATAAGTCTCAAATGCTAGGTATGTTCGGTTTCATTGCGGGAGTAGATCAATATATCATCAATGAACACAACCACAAACCGATCTAAATACTGCCTGAAGATCCGATTCATCAAATCCATAAAAACATCAGGTGCAATAGTAAGCCTGAACGGCATAACCAAAAGCTCATAGTGTCCGTACCTCGTTCAAAAAGCAGTTTTTGGCACATCGGAGTCTCTGACTTGCAATTGATAATAACCCAATCTCAAATCTATCTTCGAAAACACTGAAGACCCTTTCAACCAATCGAACTGGTCGTCAATCCATGGCAATGGATATTTATTCTTTATAGTCGCCTTATTCAGCTGGCAGTAATCAATACACATTCTTTTAGTTCCGTCTTTCTTTTTTACAAATAGAACTGGCGCACCCTAGGGAAAGAAACTCGATCGTGCGAAACCTCTATCTATCAACTCTTGCAAGTGAGCTTTCAATTCTTTTAATTGACTAGGTGCCATCCGATACAGAGCTATTGAAATCAGAGTCGTCCCTGGTACTAACTCAATACCAAACTCTACCTCTCGGATAGGTGAAAAACCCAGCAATTCTTCAGGAAACACGTCCGATACTCGCACACAAGTAGTACAGATTCAATCTTCTTTTCAATCACTTTACTGTCAAGCACATAAGCAAAGTAAGCTTTACAACCATTTCTCACATACTTCCAAGCTGACATCAAAGATATTACTGATTGTAACCCATTCAAATCATTAGATTCAATCCAAATAATCTCGTTATTCTAACATCTCAAATCAATGGTCTTTCTTTTGCAATTAACAAAGGCATCGTGTAAAGTCAGCCAATCCATACCCAAAATTATATCGAACTCATCGAAAGGTAACAACATCAAATCGGCTGGAAAGCATGAATCTCGAATCATCAACGGGCAATTTTTACACACTTTGTCAACCAAAACACACCGGCCTAGGGGGTTCAATACTCGAATCACAAACTCAGTAGACTCAACAAGCAAAGTCTTATTGGATACTATGTTTCACACAGAAAAGAATGAGTCGAACCAAGATCAATCAATGCAATAACACTAGTATCATAAAGAGTGAAAGTACCGATAATAACATCTGGGAAAGAAGCGTCCTCAAGAGCGTGTATAGCATATGCTCTAGTAGGTGCACGAGCCTCAGATCGAACTGCTGTATCTTTCATCTCTCTCTAACTGCCACCTACATTACCTGAATGCCTAGGTGGTCTACCTCGCACTGACATATTAGTCGATCTTGCGTTCTGAACAGTGTTTTGCTCGACTAACATTGAGTGATCTCGGATAAAATGATCCATCGATCCACATGTAAAACTAGACCGATCATGCAATCTGCAATCTCCAGAAATCCATTTACCATAATGCTTGCACTCAACTCTGTTCTATCGAACATTGCCAACACTAGCTATCGAAGTAGCTCGTGAACTCACAGGGGTTCGATCTCGGTCTCGTCTAGAAAAGCCCGCAGTATCTCTAGATCAATTGGAATCATCTCTGAACTTCTTCAATGCTAAGTGAAAAGTCTTACCCGATGATCTTTTACGAGAATCTCTAGCTTCAAAATCAGCTTTTCTTTTCTCTTTCCTGAGCTCTTCAACTTTGCAAGCTCGCTCTAAAATTATCACGAACTCTTTGATTTAAGTATACCAACCAGCAATTTAATATCTTCATTCAAACTGCCTTCGAATCTTTTACATATGATAGCTTTGGTTGAAACACATTTACGGGCATATTGACTGAGTCTCACGAATTTCCACTCATATTCTGTCGCAGTCATATGACCTTGTTTTAATTCCAGAAATTCTTTGCGTTTCTAATCGATAAATCTCTGGCTGATGTATTTCTTATGGAACTCAATCTGAATGAATTCCTAGGTCACTCACTCTTTGGGAACTACCGATACTAGTGTATTCCACCAGTGATATGCAGTGTCTCGTAGCAAGGATATATCACATTTTAAGCACTCATCTGGGGTACAAGATAACTCATCAAACACACAGATAGTATTATCAAGCCAGAATTCAGCTCGCTCAGCATCATCATCATCAGTAGCTTTGAATTCTTCAGCCTCGTGTTTTCTAATTTTATCAACAGGAGGCTTGTTAAAACTCATCGGATCAATCATCGGAGGTATCACAGGTATCAGAGATGGATTATGTGGGGGTGGAGGTTGTTGTGTAGCCGAGTTATTTCGACTATATTGAGTAAACCAATCATTCATCATTTGATAGAAGGCTTGTTTAGCCTACCCTTAATGGCTACTCGAGATCGGTCGAGATTCAATAGGCACTGTCCCATGAGCGGGAGCAGGCGCTACACTCTCGACATCATCAGCTACAGCTCTGTCGAGATCCATTTACTATACGAAAAAACATTTTAAATATCAGAAGTCATCACACTATCGCAGTATATATTATGGCATGTATAGCTAGACTCACACGCACTATGTTAGTCCTAGAATCGACTAAATCATAGCTCTGATACCAATCAAATGTAACACTCCTAACCCGTATCTGTCACCGAATTAGGGTTATGAGGTGATACCGATCATATCACAGTTCATACCAATATGCATTATATTTTACGATTCAATATTATAACCACATCAATACTCATATCATTTTCAAATATCAAATCTTAAACATCATATCATTCATTTGATAACATAATTAAAACATAATTCAGCATATATCAAACAAATTAAAAATTAAAGTATATATATATAGAACATATGACAGATCAGCAATTTCATTAATTGAATATCAAACCCATTTTTTTATTATTTTCCTTATCTATTCGGCTAACTTAGTTCTTTTGCACCTATTAGTAAACTTACAAGTAACTAACAATCTTGTATACTCATACACATGTACATACCAACCACAATATAAGCACACATAAATATATCTAATAACCAATAAGAACTAAACTAACACATCATGAACAAATACCAAGGTACACATGTCCTTTTTCATCGATTTAAATTCCCTCATATGAATCTAAGTCCCAAAATGTTTTATTTATCATAACAAATAAATCAAATGTCATTCATATCATTAAATTAGTCTATAAATATACATCAAATACGCACCATGCATAAGTCATGATCTACTTTAGCTCAATTAACAACCATTAAATACCATATGGCCGAATCACATAACAAGCTTCATAAGCATCGTATAATTTGGATAAACTTTCGATATAAACTGAGGCCAAGATTAAACATATATAACATAGCCAATTCATCCATACCACCTCCGAATACAAGCACATAACACAACTTATAATCAACCATGGCACACGGTATGATAATCAAAATAGGCTTAAACTATAATTTAACCAACACCGAAATCAAGCTTAGAAATTAAGCCATTTTCGCATGGCTCCGATTAAAAAACATACCAAAATACAATATTCCAAAACATAACCTAGCCTATACATGCCCTAGGTTCGAAAGTTTGCTTATTAAAATACCGAAGACAGTCAATAGTGTGATAGACTTGGCTGACGATCCCCAAGCTCGTAACTCGAATCCAAAATCTATAAAACAGAAATGCACATATACACAGAGTAAGCTTTTATAGCTTAGTAAGTCCTAAGCAAATATCAACTCAAGAATATATATTCAACTCGTTAAAATTTAAACTAAACTAATTTACTATATCAATGTTTTATTTAATTTCAACTTATTCAATCCATAACCACACATGTTTAACATAACTATCACTTTGGCCGAATACTTATAAGGTTAACATTTTACAAATTTTCATTCAACTTTCAAAGCCAAATATCATTATACATTCAAATATACTTCCACACATTTACACAAGATCACAAAACAAAATTTAACTTCATATACCAACATCGCTCATTTAGTCAAATACACAAGATCCAATATAACATCACATATGTACATACCTATATGGCCGAATATACAAGATCAAATATAACATCACATATGTACATACCTATGTGGCCGAATATACACGATCAAATATAACATCACATATGTACATACCTATGTTATCGAATATACAAGTTCAAATATATCATCACATATCTACATACCTATCTGGCCGAATATACAAGATCAAATATAACATCACATATGTACATGCCTATGTGGCCGAATATACATGGTCATTTAGCTCAGTTTACTTACTAAATTACCACCTCAACATGAATTCTTACAGGCATAGGCTTAAAATAAATCACCGGCATAAAACCTTCTAGGCATAAGCCTGAATCACACACCGGCACAAGGCCTACTAGACTCAAAGTCTGATTTTATTCGCCGGCAATAAGCCTGCTAGGCATAAAGCCTGATCAAATTCACCAACACAAGGCTTGCTAGGCTTAAATCCCGAATATCACTATTATAAAGCCGTCTCATACACTATTCATATAACAAAAACTCCAGATATTCTATATAGTTCATACAAACTTTTAAATGTTATAACTCAGTCGAATTAAACTCAAATACCGTATTTCTATGCTTAAACACATTCGGCTATCTCTTTTATAAATCTATAAATTCCCAATCAACATTTTAAACTAAGTTACATTCAAGATAAACGATGTTTAATTGCTTAAAGGCTTACCTCGAAAATTAACAAACAATGTAAATCGACTATTTGACTATTTTTGCTTTTCCCCGATCCAAGTCTGATTTCTTTTGTTCTTGATTTATACAATTTCAAATTAGTCTCATTCAAACTCAATTTCATTCAATTTAATCCAACAACACATAAATAGGAAAATTACCATTTTACCCCTAATATTTTAGACTTTTACAAATTAGTCCTAATTGCATAAAACACAAAATACACAAAATCTCAAAACAACATAGTTGGGCCGAATCTTCCTTATACTCATACTAGTCCATATATTTCATTTATTTCACATTTTAGTCCCTCAATATTTTTTTACAATTTAGTCCTAATTACTCAAAATCATCAAAAACTCCAATACAAAACATATTAATCAAAACATATCTTTCATAATTTATCATCAAACATCACAAAACACAAATATTCAATAATGGAATAACTCAAAATATTCACCAAAATTAGAAATTCGAGCATTGGTCGGATAGTATTTGAAGCAACGATCTCAAAAACGTAAAAATTATCAAAAACTGAAACCAAACTAACCTTGAATTTGGATCAACAATGGCCGAATATCATGTGCTTTCTTTTTTTCTTTTCTTTTATTAGATTTGGTCAAATAATATGAACTATGCATGTTTTCTTTTTATGTTTTTATTATGTTATAACTTATAATGTTTTATTAAATTACTTTAATAACCTTTAATAACAAAATTTAACCATTATAAAACATGGCCACTACCGTCCATATAATAAAATATGGTCAAATTGCCACTTAAGTGCCTCAACATACGCGATTAAGTCCTTTTATTAAATTAAGCACACAAACAATCAAATTTTCATACGAAATTTTCACTCATGCAAATTCACATATAATAAACATGAAAAATAATATATAAATATTTTTCTAACTCAGATTCGTGGTCCCAAAACCACCGTTTCGATTAGGGTCTAAAATCAGGTTGTTACATTACATGTGATGGATCAGATCTCTATTAGCGTAACATCGACACATGAAACATATTATGAATCTTTTCTAATTCTGACTATAATGCTAGCCGATATGCCACTGGCCCTATTCTTTCGATAATCTCATACGGCCCGATAAATTGTGGACTCAGCTTGCCTTTCCGACCAAATCGAAGAATTTTCTTCCACAGAGATACTTTCAGAAATACTTTGTCACCGATCTGAAATTCCATGTCCTTTCATTTCAAATCTATGTACAATTTCAGTCTCTTTGATCAAATCAACCTTGTGAATCTTTTTCTCACCAATCTCGATGCAATACAATGGAGTTCGACATTTATGACCAGACAATGCTTCATACGATGCCATCTTTATGCTCGATTGAAAGTTGTTATATGAAAATTCAACTAATGGCAAATATTTCTCCCAGTTTCTTTCAAATTCTAAAACACAATAGCGAAGCATATCTTCGAGAATTTGTATTACTCTCTCAGATTGACTGTCAATTTGCAGATGGAAAGAAATACTAAAGTTCAACTTTGTACCTAGAGCTTCTTACAATTTCTTCCAAAATTGCAATGTAAACCTTGGATCTCTATCTGGTATAAGCGAAACTGGCACCCCGTGCAATCTAACTATCTCAGCAATGTACAACTTAGCTACTTTATCAAGTGAATAATCTGTCGTACCAGAATGAAATGTGCTGATTTTGCCAGTCGATCAACGACAACCCAAATAACATCTCTCTTTTTAGGTGATAGTGGTAATCCTGATACAAAATATATTGTAACTCTATCCCATTTTCACTCTGGTATCATCACAGGCTATAGTAATCCCGAAGGCACTTGATGTTTGACTTTTACTTGTTGACAAACTAAACACCTCAATACAAAATCTGAAATGTCTCGTTTCATGCTCAACCACTAAAACAACTATTTCAAATCATTGTACATTTTAGTACTCCCTGGGTGAATAGTTACACAACCACTGTATGCTTTGTTCAGAATTTCCTATATAAGCTTTGGATCTCTCGGTATGCAAAATCTACCTTGGAATAATAAGCAATCATCGGATCTGATCTGATAATCTGAATCACTAGGCAACTCACATTGCATTCTTTTGGTTTGCAAATCATTATCACACTTCTGAGCATTACAAATCTGTTGAAGAAATACTGGTTTAGCTTTTAGCTCTGCTAGAATCGAACCATCATCAGATAAGGTTAACTGAGAATTCATCGCTCTCAAAGAAAATAAATATTTTTTACTTAGAGCATCTACAACTACATTCGCTTTCCCCAGATGATAATCAATCACTAACTTATAGTCTTTTAGCAACTCGAGCCACTTTTGTTGTCACAAATTCAAATCTTTCTAAGTCATTATATACTTTAAGATCTTATGATCGGTAAAGATATGACACTTTTCACCGTACAAATGATGTAACCAAATTTTTAATGCAAATACAATAGCAGCCGATTCTAAATCATGCGTCGTTCATGCGGCTTCAACTATCTGAAAGCATAAGCTATCACTTTACCCTCTTGCATCAAAACGCAACCCAAACTGTTCAATGACGTGTCATTGAAAATCACAAATTATTTACTCGAATCAGGTTGAACCAAAACTGGTGCCTCAATTAATAATGTTTTCAATTGTTCAAAACTCAGTTGACACTTTTCATGCCACTCAAACTTCATATCTTTTTGTAGCAATCTAGTCATCGATGTAGATGACCAGCTAACCCCAAAAAAATTCTTACTTCGGATACATTTCTCAGTGGTTTCCAATCAACAACTACTAAAATTTTGCTCGGATCAACTCGTATACCCTCCGCTGAAACAATGTGTCCCAAAAATCCAACCTCTCAAAGCCAAAACTCACATTTATTAAATTGTCATACAGTTTCTTATCTCTCAATGTTTGTAGTACAATCCTCAAATGCTCGACATTTTTAGACTCATCTTGAGAATAGATTAGAATGTCATTAATGATTACAACAATGAATCTATCTAAATACGGTTTAAAAATATGATTCATCAAATCCATAAAAATTGTAGAAGCTTTAGTCAATCCGAAAGGCATAAAAAGAAATTCATAATGCCTGTACCTTATTTTGAATGCAGTTTTTAGCACATCCGAATCCTTAACTTGCAACTGATAGTAGCTCAATCTCAAATTAATCTTCGAAAACAATGCTGCCCCTTTCAACTAATCAAACAAATCATCAATTCTCGGCAAAGGATAGTTGTTCTTTATATTAACCTTGTTGAGTTTTTGATAGTCAATAGACATTCTCTTTGATCCATTTTTCTTCTTTACAAACAAAACTGGCGCAGCCCATGTAACAACCTGTTTTTAGTCAAATTAGAACTGTGGTTTCAGGACCACAAATCTGAAGTTGAAATAATTATTTTATTATTATTTTAATTTCTACATCATGATAATATGTTTGTGTGAAATTTTGTTAAGAAATTTTATCATTTAGACGGTTAAATTGATAAAAAAGAGCAAATCGTGTAAAGTGTAAAAGTGGAGTTTTATTAGCTAAAGGTATCTAATAGCTATGAAACCTTAATTTAGAGGCCATTATGTTACAATTTGACCATTTTAAATATGAGTGGACATATATGGACATATTATTAAGTGTTTTGATGAATTAATTAAAAGTTATAATAGTAAATAAATTAAAAATACATTACCGTCTTTTAGTCATCATCTTCAATAGAAAAAAACAAGGAAGGAAGCCATTTTTTTCGATTTTAAGGTTCGGCCACATGTAAGCTTAATTGTAAGTCCATTTTTGTTCGATTTTTAGTGATTTCTATGTTTTTGAGATCATTGCAGCTAGGTCTAGTTAGCCCAGGGACTATTTTGCAAAACTGTTAAAGATTTTAGATGTTGACGTTAATGAATACATGAATATTTTGATGTTTAATGATAGATTATGAATGTTTGATGGTATTTATACAAGTTTTGTTAAGTAATTTTTAGTGAAAATGCAAAATAGCTATTAAATTGTGAAATGTGGAAACTTTGTGGTTAAAATGTGAAATAAATGGAAAATATGGACTACTAGGGACCTAATTGTAATTTTGCTAGCATGGGTTGTGGTTAAATTGCATATATTTCTGATTTTATGAAATAAGGATTAAATTGTAAAAGTTGTGAAACATTTTGGGCAAAAGTGTAAATGTACTTTAATAAGTGTTTTGTATTAAATTGAATAGTGAAGTTATTAAATAAGCTATGTTTGATTACATATAGATCAAGAAAAGTGAAACTCGAATTTTCATCGGGGGGAAAAATAAAGTATCGGATTAGTCAGTTCATTTCATCGTTTTTGTGAATCGAGGTAAGTTTGTATGTAATAAGTTTCATTATAAATGTATTTTAAATGCTTTGATATTGCATAAACTGTGAATATGAGACTTCAGACATGTTCGACAATAATTCTACGATGATTTGACATTCAAAATCTCGGTTGAACCTTAGGAATAGATTTGGATACTGTGACGCGTCATTAGGGATTACTGTGATTATGTGATCTGTGTCCTGGTCCTATACGTCCTACCGGTGGCTGAGTATACCAGCATCTATTGTGTTTACTTGACAGCTTGTGTGAGCAGCATCGTGTAGCTACGTTTGACCCATAGCTTGTGTGAGCAAGCCCGTTGATAGCTTTAGTGTGAGCAATACATGTGATATGAGATTGAGATAGCTTCGGCTATATATGTGGCACTTCGGGTGCTAGCTTCTCATGTGTCCAATAGTATTTTGAATGGTTCAAAGGGTAAAGAAAAGATGTGGATGTGTATGAGACTGATACGAGATGGTACAGGCATGAACATGAACTGTATAAGATTAAATCGAAGAAGTTGCGAAGTTCATATATAAGATTATGATTGAAAATGTGAAAGGTTTATTAGTTAAATGAACTATATGTTGATATGTTCAATTTGATGATTTGTATTTTTATGTTATGATTGAGTATAATTCATACGAGCCTACTAAGCTATATAGCTTACTTTGTTTAATTTTCTATGTTTTATAGCGACTTTAAAGCTAGCTCAGACTCGGGGATTGTTAGAGACATCGTCACACTATCCAACTATCAATTTGGTACTTTTGAGCTTATGTTTTAAGTATATGGCATGTATAGGGACTTTGGTCATTTTGGTTATGTATGGTAATGAATTTAGGCATTTGAATTGGCTAGTAAATGTATATGTTTTGGTTTGTATATATAGCCATGTGTGATGGCTCATTTTGGGTTATTTTGGTATGTTTGAAACATGTATATATATATGTGTGTGTCTATGTCTTATGAAATGCATTGAATGATGGTTGTGTGATGCTTAATGGTAATAGGCATTATGAGTGTCAAATGGTTGATTGTGGATATTAGTTTGCTTGTGAAATTAGGCTAAATGATGCATATTTGGAAGTGTATACTTAATTGAATTGTATATGTGATTTTAGTCTAAATGGTATGGTATATTTTGTATCTTGTGTGTATTGAGGAAGGTGGTATAGAATATGCATGATTTAGGCTTGAATTGGTTGGTTTAAATGCCTATTTTTATGCCCTGAGTTGTGTATATTTCTTTTGGTATAGATTTTTACAAGTTGGGTGGAAAAATGGCTTGGTAAATAGGCTATTTTTGTTCACACGGGCAGAGACATGTGCGTGTGTCTCAATAGTGTGTTACACATGGTTATGTTACACGGTCGCGTGTCTCCTGGTGTTGAAATTGAAATCAAGTCAGTACACTCCACACGGCCTTACATACAAGCGTGTGACTTGGTCGGGTGGCATAAGTCAGTATACCCTACAGGTTTGGCACGGCCTAGCACACAGCCTAGCATACAGGCGTGTATGGTCATTTTTAGGGCACACGGGCTATCCACACAGGTGTGTGTGTTGGCCGTGTGACCCAAGTTAGAGAGTTACATGAGGTCAGGCATAGGCTAGAACACAGCCATGTGATCCCATTCCGATTGTCCACATGGCCTGTGACACGGGCGTGTCTGTTGGCCGTGTGAGAGACATAACTAGGCCACAAAGGGGTGTGTCCCCTAATATTGAGAAAAATTTCTATGTACTTCAAAAGTTTTTAAAGTTATCGATTTAATCCTGAACCACTCACAAATCATGTTTAGGGCCTCGTAGGCTCATATTACGGACAAAATGTTCAGTGCTAAATGGAATGTATATGATTTGACCAATTGTATGTGAAATGTATGTTTAGAATATGGTTTAAGTTTGGTAATGCTCTGTAACTCTATTCAGGCGTTGAATACGGGTGAGTGGTGTTACACTCTAGGGCGAAAAACTAGGTCATGCAAAGCCTCTATCTGTTAACTCTTGCAACTGAGTTTTCAACTCTTTCAACTCTATCGGAGTTATTCTGTATAGAGCTATAGATATCAATGATGTTTCCAGCACTAATTCAATGGCAAACTCGACCTCTCTAATTGGTGGTGACCTCGGTAACTTTTTTGAAAACACATCCGGATACTCACAGACAACTGGCACTGATTCAATCTTAGATTCAGACACTTTTGTATCCAGAACATAAGCTAGGTAAGCATTACAACCTTTTCTCACATATCTCTGAGCTGACATAGACGAAATTACAACATGTAACTCACTCTACTCATCTGATTCATTCGAATGATTTCACTATTCTGACATTTCAATTCAATAGTATTTCATTTCACAATGGCATCATGCAACGTCAACCAATCTATACCCAAAATTACATCGAACTCATCAAACGACAAAAGCATTAAATCAGCCAGAAAATAGTAACCCCATGCAGTCTCACAATCTTAGCCACGTACAATTTAGCCAACTTCTGTAGTGAATAATCAGTGTGGACCGGTATAAAGTGGGCAGATTTAGTCAATAAGTCTACAATAACCCATACCAATTACTTCTTAGTCGGCGTTAAGGGTAGCCCACTTACAAAATCCATGGTTACCCTCTCCCACTTCTAGAGTGGAATCTTTACTGGCTGCAGTAACCCAGAAGGCAGTTGATGCTCAGCCTTACCTTACTGGCTTGGGAAGCACTTACCCACGAAATCAGTAACCTCGTGCTTAAGCCCTGGCCACTAGTACAGCTCACGAAGATCTCGATATAACTTATTTTCTCCAGGATGCATAGCATACAAACTACTATGCCCTTCTTGCAGTATAGATTGCCTCAACTCAGAATCCCTTAGCATACAAACTCTCCCATGGAAACATAGTACTCCCCCACTATTCAGCCCAAAATCCGCAGTCTCTCTGTTCTCAACTAATCGAAAACTAGGAAACAATAACTCATCTAACAATTGTTTCTCCTTAATTTGATCAATCCAGGTTGGTCTCACTTGAAGCTCAGCCAACAAGCTACCATCATCAGACAGGCTGAGACGAGCAAACATTGCTTTCAAATCAGATACAACCTTACGGCTCAGTGCATCAACTACCACGTTAGCCTTACCTAGGTGGTACTCAATTGAATAATTATAATCTTTAAGCAACTCTATCCACCTTCGTTGCCTAAGGTTCAACTCCTTCTGAGTAAGGAGGTACTTGAGGCTTTTATGATTTGTGTAAATAATAGACTTCTCACCATATAAGTAATGCCTCCAAATCTTCAGTGCGAAAACCACCGCAGCTAACTCCAAGTCGTGAGTGGGGCAATTCACCTTGTGAGGCTTAAGCTGACAAGACGTGTAAGAAACCACCTTACCCTCTTGCATCAACACATAACCCAATCCAATGTGCGACGCATCACTGTAGACAGTGAATTCCTTCCCAAACTCTAGTTGTTTTAAAACAGGGGCCTCAGTCAGAACTTTATTCAATTTCTCAAAACTCTCTTGTTGCTTATCAGTCCAATTAAACGGTACCCTTTTACGCGGTAACTTAGTTAGAGGTGCAGCAATCAATGAAAACCCCTCAACAAAACGTCTGTAATACCTAGCCAGACCCAGAAAGCTTCAATCTCAGATACCGTATTTGGTGGTTTCCGATCCAATATGACTTCAATTTTTGAGGATCAACCCTAATCCCCTCGACAGACACCACGTGACCCAGAAATGTCACTTCTCGTAGCCAGAACTTACACTTACTGAACTTTGCGCAAAGTTGCTTTTCCCTCAAAATTTGCAAAATAATTCGAAGATGTGCATCATGATGCACCTCAATTCTTGAATACACTAGGATGCCATCTATAAACACAACTACGAATCGATCCAGATAGGGTTGAAATACTCGGTTCATCAAATCCATAAAAGTCACTGGTGCATTCGTCAACCCAAACAGCATCATTAGAAACTCGTAGTGACCATAACAAATCCTAAACGTAGTCTTGTACACATCAACCACCTTATCCTTTAGTTGTTGGTACCCAAATCGAAGATCTATCTTGGAGAAAACTGAAGCGCCTCGCAGCTGGTCAAACAGATCATTTATCCTCGATAAAGGGTACTTGTTCTTGATAGTCAATTTGTTCAGTTGACGGTAATCGATGCACATGCGCATGGATCCATCCTTTTTCTTAATGAATAACACTGGTGCTCCCCATGGGGACACACTCAATCGAATGAATCCTCGGTCCAGTAGCTTTTGAATTTGAGCCTTTAACTCCATCAACTCCTTCAGTGCCATCCTATAAGGGGCGATGGACACCGAAGCTATTCTAGGTAGGAGCTCAATATCAAATTCGACCTCACGGTTTGGAGGCAACCCAGGAAGCTCTTCAGGAAATACATCTGAAACTCCCTTACAGTTCTGACATCTCCAATAGAAGGACCTTTCGAATCAGAAATGCTGACATAAGCTAAAAACATCTCGCAACCCTTGCGAACTAGTTTCTCGGCCCTTAACGTTGAAATTACGTTAGACAGATAATCTCTTCGCTCATCTATCATAGTCACCTCCTCATCTTCAGTAGCCTTCAACACCATACGCTTAGCAGCGCAATCCAACTTCGCACGGTGTCTCACTAGCCAATTCATGCCCAATATAATATCAAATTCTCCAAACGGCAGTTCCATCAAATCCGCAGGAAAGACAACCCCTTGGACCTCTAGGGGCACGTCTCTAAACAATTTATTCACCCTAACCGACTGTCCCAGTGGACTCAACAAAGTCATCTCACTAACAGTATTTTCAAACTGAATACCCAGCGTCCCAGACACAGTGCATGCAACATACGAGTGTGCAGACCCAAGTCAATTAAAGCATGTATGGTACATTATAAATCAAGAACGTACTAGTTATGACATCAGCAGCGTCACCATCCTCTAGAGAATGAGCAGCATAGACCAAGGCTGCCTATCTTGCCTTAGTCATACCAGCACCTCTGGTCGGTACTCCATGACCTCATCCCAAACCATTTCCACCATTGGCTTATCCATAGCCTCTCAGTTGCTGCTGACCACCTCTCCCTAGCTGAACATGGCCTTGACCTACAGCTTGCATCTAAACAGGCCTCTGAGTATAGTTTTTAACCTGATGATTCATGGATCCACACCGGAAGCACGCCCCAGTTCATTTACAACACTCTCCCTGGTGAGCTTTTCCATAATCAGTGCAAGTCTATGGTCTTGAACAATAATAGGAACCACTCGGACTGGACCATCAAATTTGGCCCTCTTTATAGGCCTTCTAGAAGAACCTGAGGGTCAAAATCCCTCTTATTTCTGCCCCTATCTTTCTCGCAGTTCTGGCACTCAGAGCGCTTCACGCCCTGAATAATTTTTTCTTTCTCAACAAAGGTAGCAAAGTCTTGCTCATTCTACGGAGCTATTAGCACACGTAACTCATCCCGGAGGCCATCCTCGAGCCGCACACAACGTTCATATCCTGCGAGCATACCGACTCTGTCGCAGAAACTCTGCCTCATACTCTACCACAGTCTTATTCCCCTGGGTCAAGTTCAAAAATTCCTTCCTTCGGGCATCCACAAAACTTGTGCCCACATACTTCCCAAAAAAGGCCGCTTTGAAGAAATCGCGTACCCTTTCTCGCAGTGAGCCACCATTGGTAAGCCTCATCTCGCAGTAAAGACACTGCTCCTTTTAATTTTTGCTCCACAGTACAGTCAAGGTCGTCCATTATCTGCTCGGTAGCCTCCAACCAATACTCTGCCACATTTGGGCCTACACTAAAAACACCTTTAAAGATTTTCGCTCCATTAGACCGGAGTTGCTCAGAAATTGACCCTCGGCCCACTGATCCAATACTAGCTTTAACAACCCTTTCAAGAACACGTAGCATTGCTTGGGATAGAGCATCATCCCCAACTACCCAGTCATGAGACCCTGTCTCAATTACTGGTGAAGCTGGTGCCTCCCTAGCAGGCATGTGACTGGATGTTGATGACCCAACACTAGCACTTCCTCGACCTCTATCGTGGCCTCGTGTACCCCTTCCGTGAGTACCTTTTGTGCTCATTTCAATAGTGAATTATCTGTTTAAATATCTTATGTTTCAGTTTATAATTTCAGTAATTATTAACAATGTGTTATGAATGACAACAATTAGGGTTTGTTTCCGCGGAACAAAAACTTACTATAGTTTTCAGTCTTCTATAGTCTCAATTTACTCTAACTAAACAATACACTTTAGTCTATATCAGTAAACAATGTCAGAAAACCTACAGATTTGGTACCGGAGACTCGGTGTGCCGCATTTCCAATCACAATGTTCAAAATTTAAATTTTCATAAACCCATTCCACAGTCGAGTTTTGCAACTTGGCTCTGATACACTAAATGTAACACCCCAAACCCGGCTTAGACGATATAGCCGAATCTAGCGTGTCGCATCAAAGTGTTTTTTAAGAATTGATCTTTTCGGTAAAAATTCATTTCCAAATTTAAATCCTTTTATAATAATTTAACAAAAGTTCTCGTCAAAATGTTTACCTTATTAACCATCAGTGTTATATTTAATTGATTTAAAAACACAAAAGCTTTTTAAGTCGATGAAGCTTAAAAGGCGTGTTTTAGAAAACAATAATTGTTTTAAAAACTTGTCTTTACCTGACTAACAATTTAAAAATATATAATCTGAAGCCCAATTAAAAATTAAAACCCACAAATGACCTTATTACATAAGTAAAACCCAAATATAAAATCTTTTAATAAATAAAGTTATAAGTAAATCATTGCGGCGTGTGACCACCTCTGAGTCCCTCGCAGCTCCAAATCATCTAAGGCTAGGGATTACCTGTACAATTAAAAGAAAGAGTGAGTTTACAAAAACTCAGTCTGTAATCCCCTAAATAGTCAGACAGTAAATAGTACATGCAGAACAGTTTGGGCCGTAGCCCTATTTAGTAACTGAACTATCTAAGCATTAGCCTTATACAGTAACGGTGTGGGCCTAAGCCCAATTAAGTATCAGTACAGTGTAGTCATGTAACCCACAGCACCCTAATCCAACCAACACACCACCCGTACCAACCAGAGCAGTAATTACGTGGCAAAGCCACTAATATAGTACTTTCTCCAAATCAGAAACCCAACCCCATGCAGTATGTCGTGTCATAAATATTACATGTATGCAGTATATCATACTCAAACTAGCCATATAAATGTCATACACACATCAATTAACCTACCGCTAGGGGTATAATGGTCATTTCGTCGGTTAGGGGTGAAATAGTAATTTTACCCCTTAGGGGTATTTTAGTACTTTAACTAATTTTAGGGTTTTGACATAGATAATGACCCTTCAAAAGGTATACAGTCGTCTCTAACGACTCATATAACCCATATGGCCAAAATAGTGTAAATGGGCCCAAGGCCTATTACTCAGCCCAAGTGGGCCCACACGCTCGTGTGGCTCATTTAGCCCAAATTTAGTCACGACTATGCAATCACCATAGCCTACTCCATTATTTGTCACTTACCGTAAATTTTATCCATGTGGGGCCCACAAGCCTATTGGGCCCACACGACCTATCTCGGTTTAACGATGCCCATAATGGCCCAAGCCCACGAGAACGCTCGTGGCGGCCTATACAATCTGTTGCCCATGATTTGTGGGCTCGATTTACCACATGTGCATTCGTACATTCTGAGGCCTCAAATGCCGAAGTTTCGGCTTTTGCCAATTCACAGTAACATAATGGTGTGAATACACACCTTTATCCAACGTTTTGGCAGTAGCAAAATTGGGTGTACGGTTACACACCTTTTTGCGAAAACTAGCTAAGATCCTTGCTCTTCGAACCTATAATCAACGAAGATACACATATCAGCTTTACAACCATTAGGGTTAATAATCAGTTTTACCCCCAAATCGACAACGTTGAGAAAATACCACTACTCCTCTACGATAGTTGGCTAGAACTGATCACCCTTCCTTGTTGATTAACTGCGATAAAAGAGTCATCTATCAGTTACGACTACCTATCCCAAGGGTTGATATTCATGAATCCAAAAGGCACAACCCTTAGATTAGAGAACAAGTATTCGGCCACAATACAACATAACCACATCTATCACCAGTTGAACCAAATAATTGAGAACATGATTACCTTAGATCGAAATCAATAAAGATGATCCGGAAGGTTAGTACTTCTAAAAAACCCCTTGGGACACCTAGGACCCAACAACCTCATATCACGCAAAGGGTCAAAGATTGCAATCTGAAACAAATGATTAGAAGCACCACCACTGAAACTTGAACAAAGAGAGAGAAAGAAAGAAAAGTATAGTTGACTTGAATATGAGAGAAGAGGGACAAAGGTTCGGCCAAATGAAGAATTAAGATTGAGAGGAGGAAAAGGCAAGGTTTGGCTTAAAGAAAGAAAGTAAAGAAAATGCCCAAAAGCAATTTGGTCACCAAGGTAGAGCACGAAATCGTAAGAGAAGAGAAAACAGGAAAATTCGGCACTTAGGAAAAACCAAAACTAGATGTTACAACACCAAAACTCGAAATTGGCACAAAGAGAAAATACCCGAAAATGCTCTCAAAATGCCGAAATACACACAAAAGAGACCCATGGCCGAATTTGCACACACAAGCTTCCCCAATCGGCTACAACTCTCTCAGTTTTTAATTCCTTGATTTCCTCCTCCTAATTCTCCTCCATATCACCCAACTACCAACCACATCCCATAATTCTCTCCTCTTTGACCAATTCAATCCTCATCCAACAGAGTTTCAGTCAAACTCCACCTCTCTCACCACAAAGAAATAAAATAAATATCCCTTTGCATTCCATGCGTTTCGAACTCAAGATCCCTTGCCACCATAATGACGCCACAACCACTGGATCACCAACTCATCTTGTGAGATAAATCTACCACATTTATTTATAAAGCCCATGTGCCAGTATCCAGATTCTTTTGAGAGAAAAATCAATAATGCTGCAAAAGGCAGAGCTTGAACCTAGGACTTTCCAAATCACCTAGCCATTAAAGTAAACATGGAATTTATGCCAAATCATGCAAAATTACAGACCCTATATTTTTAGGGCATTACAATAGCTCGATTGGGATCTATTTACTATATGAAAACATATTTTAAACTATCAAGAGTCGTCACACTATCACAGGTTATATATTATATGTATAACTAGACTCTCACACACGCTACGTTAGTCCGAGAATCGCCTTAATCGTAGCTCTGATGCCAATAAATGTAACACCCCTCACCCGTATTCAACGTTGGAATAGGGTTGCAGAGCATTACCGAACATATTATACAATTACACATACATTTTCTCATGCATTTTAAATTTCATACGATTATCAATCAACAACATTCATATTGTCCCTAATACGAGCCTACGAGGCCCAAAACATGTATTCGAGGTGGTTCGGGACTAAACCGGTAACTTTGAAAACTTTTAGAACACTTAGAAAATTTTTCCAAAAATAGGGGACACATGCCCATGTGGCCCAGCCGTGTGTCTCACACGGTCAAAGACACGCCCATTTCACAGGCCGTATGGACATTCGAAATGGAATCACAAGGCCGTGTCCTAGCCCATGTCTAACCTCATGTAACTCTCTGACTTGGGTCACACGGCCAACACACGCGCTCGTGTACTAGGCAGTGTGCTAGGTCGTGCCAACCCTGTAGGGTATACTAACTTATGCCACACAACCAAGTCACTCGCCCAAGTCTGTAACCACCCTACCCGTATCCTTTACTGAATTAGGGTTATGAGGCATTACCAGACAAAACATAGTCATACACATTTCCAAACTCTTAAACCAACCATATTTTTAAAACAAAAAGCTAATATAACTATTAGCTTTTCATTTCATATCATAAGCCATTTCATATCATAAGCCATTTCAAAAACTCGGCCAAGCACAAGGTTCACAAACAACATTGCCGCATATATCAATTACACATAATATGAGTGCATGTAAAATTTAATACAAATAACTCAATCAAATATTTCATCCATGAAGCCTATTAAATATACAAATTCATATACATAACATTCTAAACAATGCAAATCAGCATGTTAATTACTATTTGCGGAATTCAATTAACCATTTAAACATAAGCAAAACTACTATTCAACTAGTAATTTTTAATTACTTTAGCTAAATATGCAATTACTTCTTATCATATCACTTCCAACTTATTTTATTACTAAACAAATATTCAATTACACATGGAAGCATACATAAACTTAATATAATTTTCACATTATATAAAAAAAATGCATCATTCATATATATATCATATCCAAATATGTATAACTTCAAAACTAAATCAAATGGCCTATCAAAAATCATAACACCGAATCTCAAACTCATTTTATAATCATATAAAACAATACATGTTTATTTCACCAATTTGTAATGTACGAAAATGTCATACCCTAAACCAATCTATTCAATACATGTTTGGCTATAATAATTAAATCAATACATTACCACAAGTAGATCTCATAAACCAAATTTATGAAATTAAAATTCATCTTCAAAACATACTTAATATATCAACTCATTACATTTTATAAATAATTACTTCCAAACATAACATAAACCATAATTTAATAAACACATACACAAAGATTAACTTAGCCATTTCAAACCATACTTCATATAAACATATCAAATGCATTTTTATAACTAAGGTCAAATTATCTATCTCTAGCTATACCTATTGGTCAAATTTTAACAATGATAGAAGCATCACTTAGCCCATTTAACGCATACCAAATACCTAACATACATCCAAATTTTAACTCGTTTCCAAGCCAAATTATAAATCTATACATAACACCAAGCATAACTTTATAATTATCTATTCAATTAAGCTATCTTCATCACCAAACATCACAAGCATGATCATTATAAAACATACCTTTAAAATGAGTTAAAACACAACCAGATATACACAACAATTTCATAATTAAGCCATTTTCAAATGGCTATCATATATATATACTCTAAAATCAAACATAACACAAACCAGCCTATACATGCCATAGGTTAAAGTTCAACTTTATATAAGTACCGAAAACAAACGATGGTGTGATAGACTTCGCTGACGATCCCCGAGCTTGTAACTAGCTTCCAAAATCTATGAAATAGAAAATAAACATACACACAGTAAGCTATCAAAGCTTAGTAAGTGTAACACCCCGAATTTGAACTTAGAAGTATTGGGCCTTGAGTGGGGGTCCGTAAGGAGGTTGTATATAGGTATTTAATTGTGCAATGAAATGAAACAATTAAATGTTTGCTTTAGTGGTTAATGGCTTTGAGAAGTGTTGGAGAAATCTTGGGTTCAAACTTGGGCTTTAGCAAAAATTTTGGTATTAAGTGAAAAAAACCTGGATGCTTGGATGAGGGCCTTTTAAATTATTGCGGTAAATAAATGACACAAGGAAGCATGTATTCTAGTGGTTGTGGCGTCATTAAGGTTGTATGGGAGCCTGGGTTCAAGTCTTGGCTCTTGCAATTTATTTTGTTTTTTTAAAGGAACCTGGACTTTAGCCTTTAGACCTTATAATTAATTGGGGATAAAATATGACACCAAAAGCCTTGTGGCTTAGTGGCAAGAAGCGTGTGGAGCATTTGAGGGGAGGCATGGGTTCGAATCCCATGGCAAGCAATGAGCATTTATTTTGCTAACAGAGGGCGGCAAGAGTTGGTGTTGAATTTAAACTCTGATGTTAGAGGGATCCCACATCGGGAAGCTAACATAAGAGTGGATACAAAGCTGGCTTTAAATAGAGGGAACCATGATGAGAGTAAATGTAACGCCCCCACGCCCGAGACCATCACCGAATTCGAGCTTGAGGGGTTACCGAACATAATTTATCAATTTAAGAACTTTAAATCATTTGTTTCTACATTCACAGCTTTCTAGCTACTCGCGTCACAGTTACAAGAAAAATCATATCTCGAGTTACGAAACTCGAAATCAAGATCCGTAAATTTACCCTGAATCTAGACTCATATATATTTACTAATTTTTTTCTAGATTTTTTTATTGGGCCAATTAGTACAGTTTATTAATTAAAGTATCCCCTGTTTCAGGGTTAGACTGCTCTGACCTCTGTGTATTACGAATCAGATATATCTCTATAAAAAATTTCAATGACTATGAGGTTTGTTTCTATTAAAACTAGACTCAATAAGAAATCTGTACATATAAATAAAAACTTATAATTATTTTATTAAAATTTATTATTAATTTTCAAAGTCAGAACAGGGAATCCAGAAATCACTCTAGCCCTAGTTCGCAAAAGTTTAAATATCTCATAAAATATAACTTATATTCCTGTTTTGTTCAATCTATATGAAAATAGACTCATTAAGCTTCAATTTCATAACTTATTAATTATTTAGTTCCATTTATACTATTTTTAGTGATTTTTCAAATTCATGTCATTGCTGCAGCAATATTCTGTTTTAAGGCAAGTTTCATCTTTCCATGAATTTTTATGAACTAGATAACCTGTTAAACTTCCATGATATCAAACATGATCTAAATTAGCCATCACCATGACTTATCAATATCAAACATTTTCTCAACCAAACATGGCCATATCATAAAATTATTTACACAAAATAGGTATATTGCTATACATGCCATACTTAAGTAGTTGTACAAGCCATTTACCAAGATAAAAGTCCTTTGGATAGTGTGATCGAACTTTCGACCTGTCCCGATTCTTGAGCCGGCTTGTTCAAAACTACAGTGAATGAAAAGGAAGGAGTAAGCATAAATTCTTAGTAAGTTCATATGTAAATAACAAGTAACATAACAATACAAATATACCAAACAACTTTAGCATGGTACCACCAAAACATATATCACATCTTTAAACATCATTTATCATCTTACCACCTTATCGTTGTTGTATCTATTTTCAACCCGAAGGTTAAGAACATACCTGTCCAAAGTGTCCATTTCACAACACTTACCCAAAACGTCACTTATATCTTAAGTGCTCTTCCATTAAACTAGAAATTTCACCCGTTGAACATATTGGAATATAACTCGGATACATGGATAATTTGCACATAAGTGCCACATATGTAATCAAGAAATCATGTAACCTGCCCCTAAGTGAACTCGGACTCAACTCAACGAGCTCGGGCGTTCGCATCCATAAATGAACTTGGACTCAACTCAACGAGTTTGGATGCCTAGTTACATCTCACGAACTCGGACTCAACTCAACGAGTTCGGACATTTGCATCCATAAGTGAACTCGGACTCAACTCAACGAGTTCGGATGCTCAACCATCCTAGTGACATGTCACTTGTATCCTAATCTATTCCTAAGGTTCAAACGGGCTTTTTCCTTCGATCTCACATTTGCTGTCTTCCATGGAATATCAGAACCGATATTCGGTAGCAATTCATATTTATCAAGTAGTAAACATAATTTGCATATTACTCAACATTAACCACAAAGCATAATATTTCACGATTAAAAATCAGCATATCATATAATTAACATTAATAACTTAAAAATAACATTTATGCTACATTATTTACACATGAACTTACCTTGGTACCAAAATATAAAGATTTTGCAATTTAGTCCACAATCTTTTCTTTTCCTCGATCACGACTTGAATCTCGTTTTTCTTGATTATGGAGCTTGGAAGCTTGAAACAAACCCTAGCTATGGAGAACCCTTGAAATTTTGGCCTAATGAAGAAGATGGACAAAAATTGGCTTTTAATTTTGTTTTTAATTCATTTTAATAACTAAATGACCAAAATACCCTTACTACTAAACTTTCCAAAAATTCCTTCCATGTCCTAATTTTGTCCATGAACTTAAATTGGTCAAATTTCTATTTAAGACCTCCTCATTAATATTCCAAAACAATTTCATACTAAAAACTTCTAGAATGCAAGTTTTGCAACTTATTCGATTTAGTCCCTACTTTCAATTTAAGCACTTTAGGCATAGAATTTCATCA
Source organism: Gossypium hirsutum (assembly GCF_007990345.1). Lineage (NCBI taxonomy): Eukaryota > Viridiplantae > Streptophyta > Magnoliopsida > Malvales > Malvaceae > Gossypium > Gossypium hirsutum. Next base: position 58,890,274 of record NC_053430.1, on the reverse strand, counting down.
CGAAATTTTCACACAATCATGCAATCATATCATAATCATCAAAATAATTATAAAATAATTATTTCTATCTCGGATTTGTGGTCACGAAACCACTATTCCGATTAAGCCCTAATTCAAGATATTACAACTCTCCCCCCTTTTAAGGATTTTCGTCCTCGAAAATCTTACCGGTAAACAGGTGTGGGTATTGGTTTCTCATAGTTTCTTCAGGTTCCCATGTAGTCTCTTCTACCCCATGCTTTTGCCACAACACTTTCACAAGTGCAACACTTTTATTTCTTAGTTGTTTGACTTCTCGAGCTAAAATCTTAATCGGTTCTTCTTCATAAGTCATATCCGGTCGCAGTTCAATTTCTGTCGGTGAAATTATATGTGAAGGATCCGAACGATACCGGCGTAACATAGATACGTGAAACACATCATGAATCTTCTCTAATTCGGGTGGTAATGCTAGCTGATATGCTATCGGTCCAACTTTTTCAATTATTTCATACGGTCCAATAAAACGCGGACTTAACTTGCCCTTTCGTCCAAATCTAAGGACTTTCTTCCATGGAGACACTTTCAAAATACCTTATCACCAAATTGAAACTCCATTTCCTTTCATTTCAAATCCGCATAAGATTTCTGTCTATCTGAAGCAGCTTTCAAACAATCTCGAATCACTTTCACCTTTTCTTCGGTTTCTTTTATTAAATCAACTCCATAAATCTGATTTTCCTTGAGTTGAGTCCAATACAATGGCGTCTGACATTTACGACCATATAATTCTTCATAAGGTGCCATCTTCAAACTTGTCTGATAACTATTATTATAAGCAAATTCTACAAATGGTAAATACTTTTCCCAACTACCTCGAAATTCCAATACACAACATCTGAGCATGTCTTCAAGAATCTGAATTACTCTCTCTGATTGTCCATCAGTTTGTGGATGAAAGGCAGTGCTGAAATTTAACTTTGTACCTAATGCTTCTTGCAACTTTTGCCAAAACCGTGAGGTAAACCTCGGATCTCTATCCGAAATGATTGACAAAGGTATCCCATGAAGTCTAACAATCTCTCGGATATACAATTCAGCCAACTTATTAAGAGAATAATCTATACGTACCGGAATAAAATGAGCCGATTTAGTCAGTCTGTCAACTATTGCCCAGATGGCATTTTTCTTCCCTGGAGTTAATGGCAACCCTGATATAAAATCCATAGTAATTCTATCCCATTTCCATTCAGGAACCATAATAGGGTGAAGTAATCCCGAAGGTACCTGGTGTTCAGCTTTCACTTGTTGACAAACTAAGCACTTTGATACAAACTCAGAAATATCTCTTTTCATTCCACTCCGCCAGTACATTTTCTTTAAGTCATTATACATCTTCGTACTGCCCGGATGAACTGCCAAACAGCTATTATGTGCTTCATGCAAAATCTTTTGAATCAACTCATCATTTTTCGGTACACAAATCCTATTTTTAAACATCAAACAACCATCAGAACCGATTCTGAATCTGATCCCGTATCAGCTTCACACTGTTTTCTTTTGGCTAGCAAATCTTGATCATTTTTTGAGCTTCAGAAATCTCTTGTAAAAACATCGGTCTTGCTCTTAACTCTGCTAGAATCGAACCGTCATCTGAAATTTTCAACTGAACGTTCATAACTCTCAAAGCAAACAACAACTTTCTGCTTAAAGCATCGGCAACCACATTCGCTTTTCCCGGATGATAATCAATAACAAGCTTGTAATCTTTCAATAACTCTAACCATCTTCGCTGTCTCAAATTCAAGTTTTTTTGTGACATCAAGTATTTAAGACTTTTGTGATCGGTATATACTCGACACTTTTCACCATACAAATAATGTCGCCAAATCTTCAAAGCAAATACCACCGCAGCCAATTCCAAATCGTGAGTAGGATAATTCTTCTCATGAGGTTTTAACTATCTCGAAGCATAAGCCACCACTTTTCCTTTTTGCATGAGTACACACCCCAAACCATTTAGAGAAGCATCACTATACACCACAAATTCTTTACCTGATTCGGGTTGTATCAACACTGGTTCTTCAGTTAATAACTTTTTCAATTCTTCGAAACTCTGTTGACATTCTTCCGTCCATTCAAATTTAACATCCTTCCGGAGTAGTCTAGTCATAGGAGCAGCAATTATGGAAAATCCATTTACAAACCGCCGATAATACCCAGCTAGCCCCAAGAAACTTCTAACTTCAGTTACGTTTTTTGGTGGTTTCCAATCAACAATGGCTGAAATTTTACTAGGATCAACCCGTATACCATCACCTGAAACAATATGACCCAAAAATCCAACTTCCCAGAGCCAAAATTCGCTTTTACTAAACTTAGCATACAGCTACTTGTCTCTCAAAGTTTGCAAAACTATCCTCAAATGCTCAGCATGCTCTGTCTCATCTTTTGAATAAATTAGAATATCATCTATAAACACCACAACAAATCTGTCCAGGTATGGCCGAAATATGCGATTTATTAAGTCCATAAACACAGCAGGAGCATTTGTCAACCCGAATGGCATAACTAAAATTCATAATGACCATACCTTGTTCTAAAAGCAGTTTTAGGCACATCTGACTCTTTCACTCGCAGCTGATAATACCCAGATCTCAAGTCAATCTTTGAAAACCATGTCGCTCCTTTTAGCTGATCAAACAAATCATCAATTCTCGGCAACGGATACTTGTTTTTGATTGTCACCTTGTTTAACTGCCGATAATCAACACATAATCTCATAGAACCATCCTTCTTTTTCACAAATAACACGGGAGCGCCCCAAGGTGAAAAACTCGGTCTCACAAAGCCTTTATCAGTCAACTCTTGCAACTGCGACTTTAATTCTTTCAACTCTGTTGGTGCCATTCTATATGGAGCAATCGAGATCGGAGCTATTCCCGATATCAAATCTATACCAAATTCTACTTCCCTGACTGGAGGCAAACCCGGTAATTCTTCTGGAAATACGTCCGCAAATTCACACACAACCGGCACTGATTCAACTTTCTTTTCAACTTCTTTTGTATTAATACATACGCCAAATAAGCTTCATAACCCTTTCTCAAATATCTCTGAGCCGACATCGAAGAAATCATACTAAATATTGCCTCTGATTTGTCTGGCTCAACCCGCAGAATTTCACCACTTTCACACTTTAATTCTATAACCTTTTTTGCAATTTATTATAGCATCATGCATGTCCAATCCATACCAATCA